>NC_056732.1:1648879947-1649179947 GCF_019279795.1 Protopterus annectens
TTTGGAAGTTAGGAGAAAATAAAATGATAAAGATCTGGAAAGTTTTGTTTAACAATAATTTGAGGAGGGTGGAGGGTTAGTACCAGCATCTTGGAAGAAATTTGTGGTCGATGTATTATCTGAAGAGGATAAAGACCCTTCAGACCCAGCTTCATATAGACCAGTTTAAATTAAAAATTGTGATTATAAAGTGTTTGTGCCTGTACTAGATAAGAAAACGGCTAAGGATTTGCCAAAATTGATGGATATGGATCAGTGTGATTTTATGGAATAGAAGCAAATATTTGACAACATTAATAGAACAGTGATAATCCTGAGGGCAACAGAATATAAGAAAATACTGTTGCTATTGGTAGGTCTTGATGTAAAACATTTGAAAGTCAGCTGAGATTTTATGAGTAGGGTGATGGTTTAATTTACATTCCCTGATAGGATGCTAGGGTTTATTAGTAGGATATATATATATATATATATATATATAGGTTGAAAGCAATAATAAAGGTGGGAGGCTTCCTCTCCTGCAAACTGTGTTTGAACTAAGAATTTAGGCAGCATTGTCCTCTTTCCCTTTTGTTATTTGCTTTATATGTAGAGGCATTTGGCTACAAAAATGAGGACCTCAGAAATTCAAGGATACAAATGGTATAAGAATCAAGAAAAGTTAGAACTTGATAAGTCCAGAAAAGAAATGTTGGTGTTGTGGAATATTTTGAGACAGTTTCAAGTTTTTTTGGATTATAAAAATAAGTGCAGGTAGAACAAAGGCTATGGAAGTAAAATCTGAACCCATCGTGAGGTGGTTCAGCAATACTCATATTTAAGGGGACGTGATTAGAAAAAGTATTTTTGTGAATGAATTAAAATTATTCTATTATGGTAGCTATGGATATGTAAGAAGAGACTAAAAGGATAATACAAACTCTGAAAAGTTAGAGGCTGTTGATTATAGTAATGGATAGTAAGATACTAGCAATGAAAACATTTTAGTTCCTTTAGTTTTTTTTATGAGTCGTGTATTTTTTGTCAACTAGAGGAGAAGTTGCGGAAGATAACTGTTAAAATAAGAAGTTGAAGGAATTTATTTGGGAGGGCAAGAGATAACTGAGATACATTGATTCTCCCCATAAAAGGTGCTTTATGATTACCTGACTTGAAGTTAAGGCTCATGTGAGGTGCATTGGTGTAGCGGTTGCATTGTCGCCTCACAGCAAGAGGTTCTCCAGTTCAATTCTCGGCTGGGGTGCCTTCTTTGTGGAGTCTGCATGTCCTCCCTGCATTCATGTGGGTTTCCTCCAGTTGCTCAGATTTCTTCCCACATCACAAAGACATGCATCTGGAGTGCCTCCGCTGAAAATTTACTTAGTTCCAAGTTGGACTTTCCTGGTAAACAAATGTTAAGTAAAAAATAAAAATAAAAATCATATACATAACCTGACAAGAAGGTTATAAATTAAAGTGGAAAGTGATGTTGATAAAACTAAAAGGAGGTGTTACAGAAGTAAGGAGAGAGTAGAATGTTTGGGGCAGGTCCTTAAGGAGAATAACAACCATACAGATACAGTGGATATAAAAACTTTACACACCCCTGTTAAAATGCCAGGTTTTTGTGAATAAAAAAAATGAGACCACAGTAAATCATTTCAAAACTTTTCCCACCTTTAATGTGACCTATAACCTGTACAATTCAATTGAAAAACAAACAAATCTGTTAGAGGAAAAAATAAAAAACGTACAATAAGCTGGTTGCATAACTGTGCACACCCTTATACTAATACTTTGTTGAAGCACCTTTTGAGTTAATTACAGCATTCAGTCTTCTTGGGTAGGAGTCTATCAGTATGGCACATTTTGACTTGGCAATATTTGCCCTATCTTCCTTGCAAAATTGCTCTAAACCTGTCAGATTGCAAGGGCATCTCTTGTGCACAGCCCTCTTCAGGTCACCCCATAGATTTTCTGTTGGATTTAGTTCTGGGCTCTGGCTGAGCCATTCCAAAACTAATTTTCTTCTGGTGAAGCCATTCTTTTGTTGATTTGGATATATGTTTGGGGTCATTGTCATGTTGAAAGGTGAAATTCCTCTTCATCTTCAACTTTCTAGCAGATGCCTGAAGGTTTTGGGCCAGAAGTGACTGGTATTTGGAACTGTTCACAATTCCCTCCACCTGGACTAAAGCCCCAGTTCCAGCTGAAGAAAAGCAACCTTAAAGCATGATACTGCCACCACTGTGCTTCACAGTGGGGATGGTGTTCTTTTGGTGATGTAAAATGTTTTTGCGCCAAATGTACCTTTTGGAATTGTGGCCAAAAAATTCATCAGACCATAACACATTTTCCCACATGCTTTTGGGAGACTTGATGTATTGTTTTGCAAATTTTAGCTGGGCCTGGATGTTTTTCTGTTTAAGAAAAGGCTTCCGTCTTGCAACCCTACCCCAATAACCCAGACATACTGAGAATATGGGTTATTATTGTCACATGTAGTACACAACCAGTACTTGCCATAAATTCCTACAGCTCCTTCAGTGCTGCTGTAGGTCTCTTGGCAGCCTCCCTGACCAGTTTTTGTCTTGTCTTTTCACCAATTTTGGAAGGACGTCCACTTCTTTGCAACGTCACTGTTGTCCCATATTTTCTCCACTTTTTTTTTATATAACACTGTTTTATTAATTTTCATAGATCAAGAAATTATTATGTTATACAGATAATTATTCATTAACATGACATTACTCAACTATGCACAATTATATACAAAATGCTCATAACTAAAACAGCTTTGTTCAACATATTACATTTTGTCTAATCATTTTTTTAATTTCAACCAAGATAACTTTCTGTGGGTCATTCTTGTTGTTCTATAGTTAAGAATTTCAAGCTCTCTGTTACATACTGTCTTGGCCAATAGTATAAACTCAGTAAAAGAGACACTCACTTTACTTTTCCAATTTGAAGTAATAACTTTCCTTGCTATTGCCAAGATGGACCATAAAAGATGTATTTGTGACTTTGGTATACAATCTGGTATTGGGGCATTGAGTAATAAAAGTGTATCTGTAATTATGCATTTGTCTGTCCACAGTGCCTTTGTAAAATCTCTAAATTTCAGCCTAAAAGGAACAATCATTTTACATTCAAGGCACATTTGTATCCAATCTACACAGAGACTCTCATCACATCTCCAGCAATTATGACTAGTTTTATTCAATATTGTTGCAGTTTTCTGCGGAGTAAAATAACTCCTGTGTATAAATTTCCATGTAAATATTTTCCAGTATAAAGATGATGTATGATTTATCGACCTGAGTGTTAATAATTTGTCATTATCAGATAAACTAAATTTGTAAGTATTTTCTATAAAACTCCATAGAGAACCATCATGCTGTTTTAAGTCAGCCCTCAATGTCTTATAGATCTTAGATAAAGAAATCCCCATGCTAAATTGTAAAGAATTTAATTCACACAAAAGTAAAATTATTTTAGGCTGAGGTGAAGTATATGACACTTGACTTGTTTTAAATTCCTTTATTCGATATTCTCTGAAGATTTGAATATTTAACCAATTATCTTGATTTACGTTGTATCTTGCTAAGAGACTTGTAGTGTCAAGAATATTATTTATACTAAGGAATTGGTGCCAATAATTTAACCCATTGCCTTTCATTTCTATTATTTTCTTTATATTGAAAGAATCTAAGCAATTGTTTGTGAACGCTATTGGGAACATTAATATTGAGAAATGTCTTGTTATGCAATGTGTGTTTATAATTTTCTTAAAATTATTTAGTATATAACTAATGCAATATGGTAGCTTCTCATTTTTGCTTTCTTTATATACTGAATCTTTCACTGTTAAAAACAGTTTATTATTTTCAGTAAAAAAGTCATTGTTTATTTTTTCATCTCTATTAGATAATAAAATGTTTGTTTGCAAATCTTTCCAATTTCTTGTATACTTATTACTTAACCACTTACTTATGATATGAATTGTAACTGAATCAGATTATAGTTCTAAATTCGGGAATGTGATTCCACCTTTTTCCCAATCTCTATTGTGTCAATCATATTTTATTCTGGGTTTTTGTGGGTACCATAAAAACTTAATTAAAAGTGAATTTAATTGTTTTATTATTTTTTTGGAGGGCTAATAACTATAGGTTGAAACAAATACAAAACTTTAGGAAGAATACACATCTTTATCAGTATTAGTTTTTCTTCAAAAGTAAAGAACATTTTATTCCACTTGTCTATATATTCTTTGATGTTATCCAATAGATTTCTATAGTTAACTTGTATCATTTCTTTCCAACTAGGCTTTATATACACACCTAGATATTTAATAGACTCATTTCCCCAGTTAAAGTTATTATATTTTCTCCATTCTGAACTTACTTTACTATTTATTAATAATGTTTCAGATTTATTATTATTGAACTTTAGGCCAGAACATTTCTCAAAAAGTTCTATAGCATCTGCAATATGCCTTATTGAAGAGTTTAAATTACCTGTGGTTAGTATTATATCGTCAGCAAATAATTGTACTTTTGAAGAATAATTTGAATTGAGTGAAGCTGTTTATGTTATCATTTTTTCTTATGTAGTTTGCAAATGGCTCTACTGATAATGCAAATAACAGAGGTGATAATGGGCAGCCTTGTTTGGTTCCCTTTAGTATTTGAATTTTGTTAGATAAGAATGTCCCAATTTTAATATATGACACAGAATTTTTGTATAAGGTATTTATTAGTTCTATGAAATCATTGGAGAAATTAAAAGTTTCTAATACTTTAAATAAATATGTCCAAGATAGAGAGTCAAATGCTTTTTCAATATCTAAACTAATTATTGATGGTTCTTTTTTTTCTTATTTGCAACATCTGTCAGGGTTAAAAGCCTAATGACATTGTCTTGAACTTTTCTATTCAGAATAAAACCTGCCTGATCATTTTCTATTATTCTCAGAATGAATTGATTAATCTTTTAGTAAGTATTGAGGTGTAGATTTTATAATCTACATTTAGTAGAGATATAGGTCGATATGATGTCACTAGCTTAGGATCTTTGTCTTGTTTTAGAATGGGAGATATAATAGCATATTTCCATGATGGAAAATGCTTTTATTTTTTCTAAACTCTTCATAAGCTACCTGCAAAATCTTTAAAGTATCTTCTGGGAACAACTTGTATATCTCTCCACTAATTCCACCTAATCCAGGTACCTTATTGCTTTTAAGGTTTAGAATACATTCTTTAATTTCTTTTAATGTTATTGGTGTAAGTAAATTAGTATTTTGTTCTTTTGTTACTTTTTTGCTAATATTTTCTTTCAGAAAATTATTTGTAAGTACACTGTTTACCATATCAACATTTGTATTGTTTAACCTCTCGTAATGTACTCTAAAGACCTCCAAAATTTATTTGTGCTCCATAACGTTTTGTTTTAATTCCTTTATTGTCAATTATTTCTTTTATATGGTTAAGGCCAGTTAGATGTTTTGCTTTGACTGCCAATCTGTGTATGTGTTTGGGGTTCACTGAATAGGATTGAATTCTTAATTTTTCTAGGTTTATTGTCACTTTGTGATTTAGAATTTCTGCGCATCTATTGTTTAAAGTTTTTAGCTCAGAATTTGTTCTTATGTCTTTGGTACTTAAACTTTTCCTTATTTTATCTATATTTATTTGTAGCTGCGTTTAGTTCATTTTCCCATTGTTTTCTTTTGATTAGATACCAATTTTTGATCTTACCATATAAGTAAGATTTTAGTGAATCCCAAAGTATGACCTTTGAAGTCTCATTATTATTATTAATATCTAGAAAAAGTTTTATTTAATTAAGGAGCCACTCTTTAAATCCTTTTAATGTAGTTATATAGACAGGTAATCTTTGCCAAGTTATTAAGTCTTTAGGCGTGATATTAAGCTTAAAAAATAAGGCATTATGGTCTGACAATGGGCACAAGCTAATTAAGACTTCTTGAATCTTGTAAAATATATTATTTGTAACTAGTACTTTATCAGTTGTTGTTTGTGTACCATACCTATATGAATAGTGAGTGTATTCTAATGAGTGAGCTTCTTTTAGAGCATAACTATCTCTAAGATCTAATATATTAATGAAATTTTAACTTTTTTGCTGCAGAAGATGCTTTAAAATTATCTTTTTTTTGTAGTATCTTTATCAGAAAGGAGACAATTAAAGTCTCCAGCATGTATTATTTCACCTTTGGATTTGGAAATTATTAACTCCAGCTGTTTATTTGCTGTAATTGCTCCAAAACCAGGTATCCAGTAAGAGTTTACTAATGTTACATATCTTTTGTTTATCTCTAAAACTAGTAAGCATAGCATGCCATTCTTATCTGCATAGGTATCAATGATTTTAGGTATTGGTAATGTTTTTCTCCGTAGTATCATCCTACCTCTTCTCTTAGTTTGATAATGAGACTCTGCAAGAATCATATAACTGTTAAAAGATAATCTGTCTGAGTCCTTATTAACAATGTGTGTTTCCTGTAAAAACCCTATATCTACTTTATTCACTTTCAAGTATTTAACTGTACTTCCTCTTTTGAAAGGATTATTAAAGCCATTGATGTTTAAAGACATACACTTATAAGAGAACATTTAAAATAGTACAAACACTTCCATTGAATTTAGTTATGAGCAGATAAATGGAATTAAATAACATTTTAACATATATAACTATATACAAAACAAAACATGGAAATCTAAATTCCTGGCTTGATGATAACATCATCTTAGCCACCACCACAAACATCCCTACAACCAGTCAACCTTTACATTGCTGCTTCTGCACTTAATAATTAAGTATACAGATATTCATGTTCAATATTAACAATACCCTATATTGGCATTTAAATTGCCAAAATATCTTAAAACACATAAATTATAAAATGTTTATAAGTTGCAAATAATGTCTAGTTATGTAGTAAATATTTATGTTTAACATTTGTTCCTGCATTATATTAATAATGTTCTGCTCTCATAAATCAACATACATAGATATAACTTCATAAGCAGTCTAAAGGCTCAAAAGTCTCATTAAGCTGAAGGAAATAAAGCTATTATTTTATTTAGCTAATGTTTCGTGTTAATATGTTCCTAAATTTGAGGTTTAGTAACCTTTATTTTTATTTTCTTTCTTACTCACCATCCTCTCAACTATTGTCTTTATACATGTTATTTATATTTCATATGTAAGTTGTTTAAGCAAGTGTAATGAGCATTCCATGTTATGTTGTTATGATATTTGAATTTTCAAATATGTTTAGTGTAATAAGCATATTTTACAATCATCTTTTATCTCATTTATCCCCTGCTGTTTCATTAGTCTACGACTACTATTGCTTTCAAACCTTAATACTTCAGAGGTGCATTCGTTCCAAATTTAGATTAGAATTACTATCTATTCAATTTAGCAAGTACGTAAAACAACATTACTTATGAAAGATGTTAATTATATGATGACATCTATGCATGACATCTCGACAAAACAAGTTTTTACTTGTTTATATATCAACATATAACATAAAAGTAACTGTATGCTCATCCTGTCTGCATTTCCATATTTTCCCCATCCCATTCTCTTTTTAACTGTCTATAATTTGTGGATGACTTTTTATGCTGTTATGATGTTTGGTGTTTCAAGTGTATTGAATGTAATTTGCAATCATTATTTTATCTCATTTATTTCATTATTGCTCTATCAGTGTAATATTACTATTGCTTTTAAGCTTTAGTATTTCAGAAATGCATTTGTTCCAAGCTTACACTGTTATTAATATCCCTTCTGTTTAACAAGTACATAAACATACAGCACTTATGTTAGCTATTGACTATATGTTGATATCTAATATGATATTTTGGCAATAAGCATGTTTACTTGTTTGCATGTCAAAACATCAAAGAGTAGTATGTTCACCCACTTCTCTTTTATTATATTATCTCACTCACATTACCCTTTGGTTAGCTGTCTACAACTTGTAAAAATTCTTTATGCCAGCACTTTCCGATCTCTCTTAAGTAGATACATTTGGGTTAGTTTGAATAATTAACACAATTATTTAATTATTGTATCAATATTATAATTAGGAATTTGTTAGTTTCTATTGTGCACATTTAGTTCCTTATTTGTAAATTATTTATTTTTCCCAAATTGTTTATCTGTAGATTCCATTACCACAGAGCATGCTTATCACAATATCAGTGAAATTTGAATTCAAACCAGCCAAAAATAAAACATTCTGAAGCCATCTGTAATGATTGTACTTTGCAAACTAACTAGACTGTAACTATAACAGTTCACTACATGTGTATAACAAGATCTTGTTTCTGAGATAAGAAGCATGTAATATTTTATTATTTTACTGTAAGGAGCAAACTTATAGTCCAAAGAATGCTTTGAAAGCATTCAAAACCTTCAGTCAGTAATAACTTCCTTGTTACTTTTTTTCCCCTCTCTCGCCACTTTTCCTATGTGCGACCGGACTCAGATGACATTACATCATTAAATGCTTCTGTAGCAAGTGCCAGGCAGAAAAACAAGGATTTAATGCATAGCTCGTGACTTGCTTCTCATGAAGCTTGACAAACAAAATATTGCATTCGCGAGATGAACATAACGCTTTTCAGGTATTTTCAAGCTTTTCTTAACTGTCGTACACTCGAGAAGCGTTAAAGGCATGTAAAAAACAAAAAACAAGGTAAGCAGGGTAACACAATGCTATTTACACTATAACATTAAAATTACACTTCGCAAGTGACAACAAAGTGCCGGCATTGCTCAAACATGTCTACACAGGATATTTATAATAAAAACATGTTACGCTTGTTGATTAGACAAGCCAAGGGCAACAAAAGTCACTAATAAGCAGCGTAAAGCTGACAGTACCCCTTTCAACATCTGGGAACATCGCAATACCATTTTAAATGGCAGGCAATGCAATAAAGACACACAAGCTGTTCGAAATACTAATCCAACCCCAAACGAGCAATACTCAACACATTATTAATTGAAATTAGATGTAAGTTGCAATCTTATAAAGCTCTGTCGATATTTATAATTTGAGCCCTTCAATTATTGTTTATTGTATAATCTATAAAGGAAATAGTGTTACATAACAAAGAAGAAAGAAGAAGTCAGAAAGCTGTCACAAGTAACTAGTGAGAATTGTTATTAGAAATAAGAAAGAAGTATTAAATATTTTTAGTTATGAATATGTTAATGTAAAATCTTACCTAATAGCTTGTAGTATTGGACATGTTACCATGGGAAAAATGCCACTGGAAATTAGAAGTTAGTATTTTATTTCCCTTTAAGTTTTTTTGTTTATTTATCATTTGCTGTTGTTTTGCCATTTGTAGCTTGTCTCTTTAGGCTTGGGGTAGAGAGTTCCATATCTTCAATTTTGTCTAGTGGGTTATGTTTTTTGACAAATTCTGTTGCCTCTTCGATGTTATTAAAGATTTTCTGACCATCTGGAAGTGTGATTTTCAATCTAGCAGGAAAGAGTATTTGAGCTTTTATCTCAGCTTTTTTTAGATCTTTAATGAGAGGAACACAGGCTTTTCTCTTTGCTATTGTCACAGATGTATAATCATTATCAAATCTAATGATTTTTCCATTTTCCTGAATAGGACCCATTGACCAGGCAGTCTTTAACACCAAATCTTTATCCTGTGTTGATAAAAACTTAACTATGATAGATCTTGTTGAAGTTAAGTTTTTAGATATAGAAGGGTTTGACAAAGATCTATGCGCCCTTTCGATTCTATAAGTAAATGACTCTGGCAGGTTTAGTATTTTAGGTAAACAGTTATTCAGGAAAAGAATCATGTTATTCCCTTCTGTCTTTTCAGGAACTCCATAAATTCTAATATTATTTCTTCTTGACCTTCATTCTAGATCATCCACCTTTTCTAATAGTGAATTATTTTGCTTCAAAAGGAAATTTATTTGATTGTCATTCTCCATCTGTTTCCCGTCTATTTCATTTAGAGATTCTTCTATACTGGTTATTTGATCTGAGTGCTTTGAAATAATTTCCTTTAATTCTTGAAATTGTTTTTTACTTTCTTTTTTCATGTTTTCCATTTTTGTAAAGAGATCTTGTATACTTGTAATTATAGTCTGTAGTTCTTTCTTCATAGAACTATCTGGAGCAGATGACTTTGAATGACTCATATTTCAAGTATCTGTATACAGCAATTGATGTTCTGACAGGATTTTTGTGAAGAATTTCACTGAAGATTATTATTTTTTCTTCTTCTGATAATCCACAATAGTGAAAGGAATATTTATAGGCAGTTTTTCCAAGATATTTCAAAAAAGTTTTAATTAATTCCTGTCAGAAATAAATCTCATGAACAGAGCAACAAAAAACTACCACACTCACTCTGACATCTTGGCCACGCCCCTTTTCTCCACTTTTTGATGACTGTCTTCATTGTGCTTCATGGTAGATCCAATGCTGTGGAAATTTTTTTTGTACCCTTCTCCTGACTGATACTTTTCAACAGTGAGATCCCTTTGATGCTTTGTAAGCTCTCTGTGAACCATGGCTTTTGCTGTAGCAGGCAACTGAATAAATGTCAGGAAAATCCTACTAGGACAGCTGAACTTTATTTGGGGTTACCCAAGAAGACTGAATGCTGTAATTAAATCAAAAGGTTCTTCAAGTAAATATTAGTTTAAGGGTGTGCACACGTATGCATCCAGCTTATTGTATGTTTGCTATTTTTTATATCTTTTCCCCTAACAGATTTGTTTGTTTTTCAATTGAATTGTACAGGTTATATATAGGTCACATTAAAGGTGGGAAAAGTTTTGAAATGATTTATTGTGGTCTCATTTTTTTTTTTTATTCACAAAAACCTGGCATGTTAACAGAGGTGTGTAAACTTTTTATATCCACTGTATATTCATAAAGTAGCAGAAAGTATTCTGGGAACTAAGCCAACACAGGCGTGGGGAAAGGAGATTTTACCAATAGTGATGACTCCCAAGTAAGGCAAGAGAGGGTCTGGGATTTAGTGGAGAAAAATTATTAAAAGGGTACTGGAAGCAAACAACTAGGGAGGGAAAGTTAATATTATTGGTTGAGGCCAAACAGAAGTTTGGACTGCAGGTTTATAGACTACCTTCCCTACCAGGGATTAATAAGAGGATAGGTGAAAAGAACAGGATAGGGTACTACTCATAAATGATTAGCTCTAGTAGAAATTTTAGTTGAGTCTAAAAATGTTACCAGGGATTAATAAGAGGATAGATGAAAAGAACAGGATGGGGTACTGCTAATAAATGACCAGTTATTGTAGAATTTTCAGTTGAGTTTATAACAGAACATTAGTAGGCTGTATAAAATATTGCAGTACAGGTGTAAGAATCAATTAGAGGACATTAGAAAAAATTGGGAAGAGAGAGGGAATGGAAAGGCATTTTACTAAAGAACAATGGGGGGGACATCTGTATGACTCCCACACTTGCAACAAAGTCCAGAAAGTTTGGGATTTTACTGAGAGGTTTCTGCATATGTATTGCTATACTAAGAGCAGACATCATAGAATATACCCTAGGCAGATGTCAAATGCTTGGGGTATAATGCCAGAGAGAGGTACATGGGAACATGATTTCTGAGAATGTAACAAATTGGCATATTTAGAAAATTCCCTGCAGAGTACTTCATGAAATGTTGCAGGAGCAAATAGTTGTAACTAAGAATATGATTCTTTTGAGCTGGGATGTAGACTTTGAACTACCCAGACATAGTTAGGCCTTACTAAGCGTAATACTATTGGCTACCAAAAAAGCAATTACTTGAAAATGGAAATCAAAATCTGTACCAACTGTAACCGAGTAATAAAAATTGTAAAGGAGGTAAAAGAACTGGAGTTGGGAGAGAAGAGAATGAACAGATTGCACAGAAATAAATTGAATTTGTAGGAATGGGGCATGCAGGATAATATTCAGGAGGAGGCATAATGTTTAATGAAGTCAAAAATTGGACAATTTTATTGTAATGAATGACAATTGTTAAAAATAAAACATACATGCATAATGAATGAAAATATTTAAAAACGTTGTTTTGTTTTTCTTTTGTAATAATGCATGTGTATCTGTGTAATTGTATAAAATATAAAGATAACCCGACCCCGTGTGCAAAAATGGGAAAAAAAGGCTTGTGGAAAGATGGATTTAATAAAGTGTTTAAAAAACTGGAGACAAAAGGATATAAATATGCTAATAGTGGTTAACATTTCCATTCTGTACCAAATATACATAGCTTACTGGCCTTTGTAGCACAATTTATGACATTGGGGTTCTGCTTTATTCATTTTGGTTCTTGCAGTAAATCTTGTAAATCTTAAAACTTTGTGTGTCAGTAATGTGGTTTGCAAGACTTTTGACTCCTGTGATTGTTCACATTGTTACATAGTTTCTTTTTCATCCTGTCACTGAGTATGGCTTATTGTTAGTGATTGGTGCGTAGGAAATAGAATGCCAGAAAAACATTTCATATGTTAAGTATTTGTGCTCCTTTCACTTCAGTGATAAATCTGCCTGTTTAATTTGTGATCTGTTTTTTTTTTTTGCCATCAAATTTTTTCTTAATTATTTGCAAGAGCAGAGGTAAACAAGTCCAGATGGTGAATGTTTGGTGCTTAACTTTTAACACTTATTGATGCGACATATTCTGAGCAGTCTAAGTCTGTTTTGCTTTACTCTATTTTCCCATACTCTGTGACTGCATGTCATGTTTTAGCTGAGATAAAATTAACAGTCTATGTTGTTTATTTTTTTGTTATTGTTGATCAGGACTGGATTGCTATGCAGTTACACTGCAGTGGGTTATCCCACGACTGGAATCAGAATGGTGTGTGTGTGTTATTCTTTGAGCTCATTTTACTTAATATATTTTGGTGTGACATAGAAGAACCAGCCTTGTTTCTGTAAAGTGGTGAAGTAATTAAAGCAAAAATACGGAGTGGGTGTTGCCCATCCTGTCTGTTGAGATTGTTTGTAATGTAAATGCTTTGCTTTTTGTGATTCTCATTTTCTTAACTTACAGTGTGGCATATGTTTGTGCAGTATTTCTGTTTTTGAAGAGCCGGTGGATATTCCTTGTGGTCATGAATTTTGCAGAGCCTGTTGGGAAGGGTAAGTATTTCATGTAAAGGAAAGTAACTATACCATGAAACAAATGCATCTTAGAGGAAACAGTGTGGTGTAAAGAAGTCTGTTTCAAAAGATGAGAATAAGTATATGAATAAAAGTTTAGGAATGGTGTAATGGAATGGAATAGTGCCACATTTCATGAAGTAATTTGCTAAGAGGTAATGCATATGAAGATAGTCAAAAATGTCAAGCACAAATGAGACAGAGTTATCATGAAAGCATAACTGTGGAAAAATGTATTATCGTGGAACTAAGTAGTAGAAATGGATGTGTAGATGAACAGGTCATCTTTCCATTTTTAGACAGTAGTTATTACTGCATTTACATGTAATTTATTTGTGAAAAGGAAAGTACCTGCCAGTTTATTATCTAAATATTTGTTTTTGGTTCTACTATATAATAATAGAACTTTTACTGGTCTGAAGCTGAAGGAATGAAATAAAATCATAAAAAATAAAGGAAACTGCTCAGGTGCAAAACCATGCAGAAAATAGCAAGCAGCTACAATGAGTCTCTTCAGACCAAAGTCATATAAATCACACCAAACAGCATACAACAAGTCTCTTCAGACCAGGAATATAAGAATAATCCAATCCAGTGAAGCAAAATGCTGTTAACTTCTTTAAAACCAAATCTTTTATTAGCAGATATCTGGTAAGCGCTTTCACCAAAGTGGCTTTTATAAGAGTATAAAGCAGTTCAAGACACACCTTATATACATTCAAGTACACCTTCAATTACTAATTAAGCCTAATGATGACATCATAATTAAAGCATAAACATTTAAAGTGAACAATCAAATAGTATTACAATACACCTATGCAAGTAGTAAAGGCAAAATATTTAAAACATTATTACTGCACAAAAATGGACATCACTTAAGCATCCTAAAGATATTATATAAATAATATCTTTAATCCAGTGCAGTTAAGAGAGTCATTCAGTTTAAACTTATGAAAGCATTTTCAATCTTTTAACAGTTCTTCAAACTCAGTACTTTGATATAAGGTTTCAGAAACTGACATGTCTATAAAGTCTTTAATCAGTCTTTTCATGCAGAGGATACCACAACAAACACATACTCCCAATAGGAGCATTCCTACACAAATGGCAATCAGGATGTTCATTAGGATGGTACCCCACCCCCCAAACCATTTCTGGAAAAAGTCCATCAGTGGGTTTGGGCCTGGTTTGGTCATGGCCGACACTTGCTGAATTACCTCAAGATGATTGTCTATCTCGTGTTTATGGTCAGGAATATACGAACAGCATTCTTCTTGATTAAAGCGCAAGTACCACCTCTCGCCGCTAGGGTGAAGTCGAGAACCATGCGGTTTTGAAGCACTACAGTTCTCATGGCATTCAGTTCATCAGTCACCAATTCGAGAGCGGAAAAAGTTGCGTTGCTCATTACTTCGAGAAGTTTCGACAGTTTTCTCAGCTCCCAGATCGATTTCACTGCACCATATGCTGGTAATATGCCTGCCCGTGATATAACGCTATCACTCAAGTCCATGTGCGTCAGTCCTTTGCCTATAGAATGATGGTCTTTCCAGTGTGCATCGATTTGTCCCACTGGATTTACAGGTTTCTTGATGACCTCTCGGACATTTCAAATTTTTCCTCGAGGCAAAACTGCAGTGTGTCGTATGGCCGGAACCAGGTAACCAAAAAAACAACTGCCGGACCAATTCTCAGGTAACCATTTGTATGCCTTTCTGCCACACACAAAATAACAGTCCTCTGCTTTAGTAGTAACCTTGCTATGAATATACACTCGCCCTGCATGAAACACTTTTCTAGCAATTATAGACAGTTGCTTATAAAGAACAGAATTATGTTTTACTTTATCAGTTGTTTTGTGCATCAATCCAAGAAATGAATCATAATTTGTATTACAATAAAAATCTACATTGTTACCTTTAGTGTAACATTTATAAGGAACAGTCACATTGCAATTGCTCCAACCCACCTGAACAGTATCATTTTTATAAAAACACACAGTTCCCTTTTGTGGAACAGACAAGTGCAATGCTATTTTATCTTGTGATGTAATGGTTGAGGTATCATAAATCAAGTTTTCCCAGGTCTCATTGACCCCTAGGGGGACTGTAGTCATTAATAACCCCCCGTATGCTGTCGGCAAAGCTGTGCAAATCCAGCAATTCGAAACATTGAAAGTCTCAGCATACACATATTTAATTGCCTGGTAAGTGTTAAAGTTTGGATGTCAGTCTATGAGTAACGCTTCACGTTTATTCAGTTCAGTCTGTGTGGCTGGGAAAAAGAAAGGCCACAACAACAAGATTATTGTCACTAGTACAGTTAACAGGATGATTATGCAATACTTCTGAGGAAAGGGTTGTTCTGCATTCCTGTTTCTTCTGGACTCCTATCATTTTTACTCTTGGCATGTGACAAGATTTTTGTCCAGTTCAAAGTTTTTCACTAGTTTGCAGTGCGTCAGGTGGATCCAGGAGGCGCGCTCTGCTATCTTGACTGCAGTGGGTGTCGACAGAAGCACTTGATATGGACCTTCCCACTTTGGTGACGTCCAGTTCTTTTTCTTTACTGTCTTCACGCAGATCCAGGTACCCGGGGGCACTGCCACTTCTGATGGTCTGGTTCGTTCTTTATCTGAAACAGAATTTGACTGCAACAAATGTTTAGAATTTAACCGGTTTCTCATATACTCAGCTAGTGTACTGTCAGCTTCCTGGTCTGCGGGCATGAGAGATTTCCACTGAGGTATATAATAAGCCCTTCCAAATAGTTTTTCAAAAGGAGTCAATCCTTTTGCATTCGGAACAGTTCTCATGCTCAACAGTGCCAGGGGCACTACTACTAGTTTCTACTATTAACTTCCTTAGCTTATTCTTTAAAAACCCATTATGCCTTTCTACTAGCCCTGCAGATTGTGGGTGATACGCACAATGATTTTTTAAAGAAATACCAAAATGTTTACTTAACTGTTGTATGGTCTGGTTTACGAAGTGTGTGCCATTGTCACTGTAGATCCTTTCCAGAATGCCGAATCTAGGGATGATTTCTTTAACAAGAACTTTTGCCACCGTTGCAGCATCTGGATTTTTAGTCGGAAAGGCTTCCACCCATCTGGAAAACATATCTACAATGGCAAGACAATACTTCTTATTTTCACATTTGTTCAATTCTATAAAATCCATACAGATAGTATGAAACGGATATGGTGGTGTAGGGAAACTCCCTTGCTTAGGCTTTAACGCCCCTTGTGCATGATGTTTCAAACGTGGCACATTGAGCAGAATTTTTTAGAGTAATTTAAGAATCCATATGTCGTGAACACTTGGTTCACCAGCTGTACCGTCCCACCTGTTGAGACATGGCACTGCCCATGGTTTAACAAAGCTGCATATCTAAACAAATTAGATGGCAATATTGGTTTCCCTTCTTTAGAGATGTACAGCCCCTTTTCGAGAATTGCTCCTCGTTTTACCCATCTTTGTTTTTCAACTTGCGTAGTAAGTGTCTGCATTGTCTTTAACATTTCTAAGTCTAAAATCTCAGAGGGTTGTAATTCCTCATTCAAAAGAAATACTTCTGAAGCTGCCTGCTTTGCAGCTGTATCAGCTCTCGCATTACCTTTTGAAATCCTGTCCTGTTGCTTGGTATGAGCTGTGCATTTACAAATAGCTACTTTCTAGGGTAACTGAATAGATTCTAAAAGATCTAAAATAAACTGTGCATGATTGATTGGTTTGCCAGTAGATGTTATCATTCCTTGATTTTTTCCACTGTTGCGCAAAAACATGTACAGTAGAAAAAGCGTACTGGCTGTCAGTAAAAATGTTCACACATTTACCCTTTGCTAAGGTACATGCCCGTGTCAAGGCAATCAATTCTGCTGCCTGTGCAGATAAATTGTGTGGTAAAGATTTCGCTTCTATAATGTCAGTATCAAAAACTACTGCATATCCTACTAGGTTCTGTCCTGCAGAGCCCCTTTTGCACGAGCCATCCACGTAGTATGTCACCTCGGCATCATCCAAGGGGACATCCGTGAGATTTTTTTCTAGGCAGTGTCTTTTGCTCAATCACCTGCAGGCAGCTGTGTGGTGTGCCATCTGCAGGGGTTGGGAGCAAGGTAGAAGGGTTCAAAGTCATACATCGTTCAATTGTCATATGAAGTTGGCTCAACAATATAGTCATACAGGAAAGATGTCTAGCAGGGGAAAGATATGCTACCTTCTCTTGCAGTAAAATAATGACGACTGCATGAGGCACTCTCAATGTGAGAGGGTGGAACAAAACTACTGAGGCCGAAGCCTGTACTGCCTTTGCAGCTGCAACTACTGCTTGTACACAGTGAGGTAAAGAACGTGCCATTGGGTCCAGTTGTGATGAATAATAAGCGATAGGGTGTTGCTTGTCCCCTTGCTGCTGTGTTAACACTGATGTCATATAACCTTGCTTACAAATCTACAGTTTGGAAAAAACATTTATGATAGTTTGGTAAACCTAAAACTAATGAGGACGCTATTAATTGTTTCAGTTTGCAGAAAGCAGATTCTGCTTCTGGTGTCCATTGTAACAAATCCTGTGCTGCCATAGGCTTTTTATAAATCAGGTTAGTCAGCGGTGCAGATTCCAAGGCGTAGTTTAGAATCAAGCTCCGACAAAAATTAGTCGTACCCAGGAAGGACATCATTTCCTTCTTGGTAGTGGGTTTTGGTGCTTGCAAAATTGCTACTTTTCTGTCCTCATCTAATGTCCTACCCTCCTTGCATATTACATATCCTAGGTATTTAACTTGTTTTTTCCAAAGCTGCAGTTTATTTTTGTTTACTTTATGTCCTTCAGTGGCTAAAAATTGTAATAGTGCTATGGTATCTTCTTTACAATCTTGCTGGGTGGGGGCCGCCAGCAGGATATCATCAACATAAAGCAAAATCTGGCTACCTCTTGGCGGGGTAAATCCCACCAAGTTGCTTGCCATTTCTTGTGAGAATATTGTTGAACTTTCACAATACCCCTGTGGTCGTGTATATGTATACCTTTTCCCCTGAAATGTTAATGCAAACCAATACTGGCTGTCAGGGTGTATCGGTATTGAAAAGAACGCATTGCTGATATTTACCACAGAAAAATATTTCTGTTGAGGTTTTAAATCATTCAACAGGGTGTGTGGGTCTGGCACCGTAGGTGCCCTTGGTATTACTGCATCATTTACAGCTTGTAAATCTTGGACCATACGCCACTCTCCATTCACTTTCTTAACAGGAAATAAAGGTGTGTTACATGGTGAATCAGGAGACTCCACCAGCACCCCTTCCTTAAGTAAAGCTGCTATAATAGGTTTGATTCCCACCTCTGCATCTTTTCTTAAGGGATACTGTCTTTTTTGTGGTCTAAATGCTGACTTTGGCGTAATAGTAACTGGTCCCGCTGTACGAATAAGTCCTGCATCTGATTTTCCTGTTGACCAAAGAATTTCTGGCATATTCTGTAAGGCATTATATTCCTCCTTTAATAGGAGTGCTAATCAGCTGTCCTTGCTAGACTGCAAGTGTACAGCTGGGTGGGTCTGAGTTATCCATTTCAACTTCTGCATTTGTATTCCCTGTTCTGACAGTTCTAACTCTGTTTTTCCCATCTCGTGACTTTATCTCCTAAGTCTACCCATTTAAAATTTTTGTCCTTAGTTAAGCTAACATGGTAATCGATTAGATTTATAAAGTGCAAAGAACTCCTGGGGCAATGAACAGCTGACTACACTGTTCCCGTCTGTGTCCCAGTACAGATTACGTAATATCAATCTGTTTGCACAATTTCTAAACAATTCTTGCTCATATTCCTTATCAGGTCCTGGTGTGTTACAATAATACAGAGTACAGTGCAACAAATGTTGTTTATCAATGTCAAGGGAGGGGAACTTACTGATGGCTACGTTCATCAATTCTTCGGTTACTGCCCCTGGACCAGCCGTAACCAAGTCCTGGCTGTACAAATAAAACGTTTCACCCTCCATTTGCACTGCAAAGGTATCAATTTGTCGCTGTGCTTCCATACCCTGCATAGTCGGAACTACTGCTATACCGAATAGCTGCATAAGGTCTCTGCCCAAGAGGTTTACTGGGCATTTTGCAGAAACAACAATTTTGCTTTTCTGCGTCAATCCTGAAACAGGATCAGTTATTGCAATATTATGGGAGAGAGGCTCCCGATACAGCTGTCCATTAGCTGCTTTCACTAATATGTAATCAGGTGACTCTGAGTTCTCTGGCAGTTTGGAGGGATGTATCAGGGTCCGTGATTCCCGAGTCACACAAGAATCTGACTTCCCTCCCTTCTACCAGGAGTGTAACTTCTGGTTTCATGTCTGCTAAATAGAACTCTAAGCTCAATAAAGCTAAATCCAATATTTCATTTTCTTCAGTATCCGTATGGGAGGGTGGCCTAATGGTTAAGGTGTTTGCTTTACAAACACAAGATGCAGGGTTTGAATCTCACAAAGGATAATTGGCTAGGCTTAAAATGGCTCACAAGGGCAGTTAGCTTAGTACTAATCTATGAATCTATGAATCCTCTATTTCTTCTGTCACATCCTCTACTCCCTCTATCACATTCTCATTTGTCATTTCTCTGCTATCCCCTTCTAGTGATTAAAGGACTATCATATAGTCAGTCCTCACCCTCCTTGTCTTCCGTGGTTGCCTTCTTGTTTTTCTTGCAATCCCTTCCAAGTGTCCCTTTTTGCCACATTTAAAACATTCACCCGTTTTCTTTCGCCCTTCAAAGTCCTCTGATCGCTGATCAGATTGTTTGTTTCCTGGGCATTTCTCTTGCCCTTTTTCCCAGACTGTACTACATAAACTTCTGCTAAATCTTCTACAGAAAATACTTGGACTTTCTTTTTCTTTTTGCTATTAAAATGCCTTTCGGCATGCCTAGCATATTCAAGTAATGACTGTAACCTGCTTGTACAATGATCTACCATATGCTTTGTGATAAAGCTGCATATGGGTGCAATACTGCCTTTCAAAAATGCATTCTTTAACTGCTACTGATATGGGGAATCGTGTATCTGATCTTCAGGAATCTGCATTCCACAGTGGTTATCGCGGGGGTGGACGAACTTGTTCACTTGCTTCATATTCTGGTAAGGGAGGTGGAGGGGCTGATGCTATTACCAAGTTATTGTCCTCCTTATCTAAAAACATTGCTTTTGAATTATTATTCTTTTGTTCCCTTCAGTTTACTTCCTCAATCCACCTGTGTGCCTGAGGGATTCCTAATTGACTTTGCTTTTTTACCCGACCTTTGGAATCGGTTTTAAGCTGTTTGACAAGTTTGACAAGCGAGGATTTTTCTAATTTACCATCAAATTCATACTTATTAACCCATTTTGAATAGTATTTAATATTATCAGCACGCTGTGACTGCATGTATTTCACGTCTTACGTTAACGGCGGATTTTGGGGTCTTTTTGTGCAATTATTACCCATTCTGTTCTACCCTTTTAATCGTTACGTAACTCCTTATTTTTAACGAGGTACCACGGATTTTGTTATAGTCTCTTCAGAATGACTGCCTACCTGCTCTGTTTCCCTGATCTTCGACAAGACGGTAATCTTTTTGTCCCTAACTTGTATAAACAAAGTCCTAACAAAACAGTACAAATCTAGTCCCTGATCTAAAACAGAAAAAAGAAGGTAGGTTCACCTTACCTGAGCCTTCATGATTGATCACGTGGTTTGAGTAAACCCATCCTTCAGTCGCAGATCAGAAAGTGGCTGGCCTCTTTTGTACGACAATTCAGTTGGAGGGCTTTTCAAATAAGAAGAACCAATGTGGTTTCTTCCCCGTACGGTTTCAAGCCACCTGGCCTGTCTGATCTGAGGCGAAGTGAGGATTTCCGGTCTGAAGGACCAATCTGTCAAAGGAAAAAACTTCAAAGACCAATACACATAAGGTTCAGTTAAGGCACATTTAATAACTTGCTTCAAGGAGACAAAAACATGCAAATACAGGATTTTGCCTAGCTACTAACAGGAAGCATGCTATTCTTATACTGTTTTACAAGACATGGCCTTCTATGGCTGATGTAATCAAACACAACTTTCAGTATTGTTCTACAGCAGATGTTACTTAGATTTTCTGCTGACATGACTAGATTTGTGAGAAACTTTTGAGAAAAAAAACCTGGCCTTGGTGGGCACTAATCCGTTACAGGCTTCTATTGTACAGTGTTACATTTCAAGGTACTTTTCTAACTCAGATACAAGCAGATACTGATTGCAGTTCATATTTTCAAGCAGGCTTTGTTCTAATTATCTATAGCTTCTACAGCTGTGTATTTTCTCACAGCACAAGCGGAACTTCTTGTCTAAGTTTCATAACATTTATACAAGTAGTATTGTTCTATTCATTATTTTCCTAACACAGGCAGAAATCATCTGCTTCTCAGTAAATTTCCACACATAAGCAAAGATTTTAGCTGACAATACAAGGTCAGAAAGCATCTGCAGTTTGTACAGATTTATGCAGTAGGAAATAGAATAAATGTGTTAACCCTTTTCAAGCTGTAAATGCACTAAGCATATTACTAATACACACATTAATACATATTTTTCTGACACATGTTTTTTTACCATCCCTTCTGAATATGATGATGAGATTTAATTCATAACAAAAATGAACATTTTTCGGTCTGTCACAGGGATAGATGCATAACATGTAAATTTTTAAATACATTACACTTTTATGATGAAATAATTACAGACACTGTGTGTGTGTGTGTGTGTGTGTGTGTGTGTGTGTGTGTGTGTGTGTGTGTGTCCCTGGTGTGATATTTTCCAGCATTGAAAGGTTCAAACAGAAAAAAAAAACTTTACTACAACTGTGAATTACTCGGAAAACCACCATGCAGTGATTTCCTCTGCTTTTAAAAACCTATCATAAGTACGTCTTATTTAACTATCTGTACAATTTTTCTAAAGTTACTTTACTAGAAAATGTTAGTTTTAGCGCTAAAATGGGCACCAGCCCCTCCCACTAAAACTAAATCAGCATACTTTTTCTTCCACCCAGTAGTTTCTTAGCTAACAATAACATATTCTGCAAATAAGCATTAGGAAAATGTATTGCTTAAGCTCCCTATTTTAACAGTGACATCTTATACTCAGTGGAAATTCTAAAGAAAAAGAAAAGAAAAATAAAATCCACCTGTGCTAGTCCTAAAAAAAAAACATGCGGACAAGTCGGTCTCCTAACTTATGTCAAGCTTAGTAAGACAGTTTACCTCAATATACTGGCTGACGTAGTACTGTCTGCTGCTGTTTTCTTTACCATCAGAAAATTTGCCACAAAATACACTTCACTTGTGGTAGATTAATCTCTGTAATATTGTGTTAATAAACTCATTTTCTTCTAAATGCAGCTCCACTGATAGTTTCTCATGAGAATACAATACTGTCTGTGTAGGCAGATCTGAATGAAAAGTAAAGGCATGTGTAAAGACTTTGGCCTTTTTTTCCACCCTTCCCATAATCCTTTACACGGTATAACTTCTTCCAGCTGGAGGAGCCACCATTTTAAATTTCTAGCCTAGTTTTCAGCCCCTTCATGTTGTACTGTAGTAGTGTGTACACTTAAAAGTAAGTAAAAAATTGATTTGTGGCATAAAACATCAATATTGATTTTTTGTCATGATAAAGGCTTATGAAATATAGAAAAGTTCTGCCACAACCGTGAGAGTCTATTTAAAAACACAAGGAATAAGACTGCAAGTTAAAGTACATATTTTCAGCTTTGAAATGTCTTTTAAGTATCCTAACACTGAATTTAGAAAAATGCTGATTGAGTAATCCTTTTGAGGCTTTAAATGGGCTGTTATATGCAGAATCATTGTATAAAAATAGTTGTTGTTGTTGTTGTGTCTTTCGGCTTTTCCTGGTTAGGGGTCGCCACAGCGGAACTCCGGTCCGCTAATGATTGGCAGTAGATTTTTACGTGCCGAGTTGCCGGCCCTGATGCACAACCTTCAACGAAGGTACACCCATTCACTCATGTCTCCACACAGAAGACGCTCTAGCTGAGAATCAAACAGGACAACGTCTTACTGTGAGGCGACAATGCTACCGCAACACCACCACCGCAGTATTGTATAAAAACAGTATGTTTTTTTTTTCTGCCAGCATAAATGTAGTATTTCCTGAGAACAAATGCTTTGTATTTTCTCTGCTGCATTTGCCATACATTCTTTTAGGCAATTACACTTTTTTTCTCCTCCTTGTTTATTGTTTCTGTTGCAATGGTTGTGAACCATATGTTTTTACTTGTGTTTGTTGGTCATTTAAAGTGCATTGAATGTATTGGATAGGTGCTACTATTCTTACTTAGCCTGATTTTTTGCCAGACGTACAGACAAGAGTAGTTTCTTTCAGGTGTTGTACAGGTGAAACATATTTTAATTGTTTCTATGGAATGTCTCTTTATGGTGCATTGAATATATAAGATAAGCATTATATTTCTTCCTACTTAATCTGGAAGACCTCATTAATTTGTCCATAGGGAGGTTACACCCCGCCAACAGCCACTGTGATAAGGTGACAAGTATTTAGTGTCTCCCCTTGTTCTCTTTATGTATTTCTGTTGTCAGCCTGCTTGCAAGAATTGTTAGTATTATAATACATATTTCTTGTAACTGTCCCTGGCAAGGACTTTTATAGTACAAGGCACAGGACTCTGTATGTCTTTGTTTGTTGGTTTTATACTGCTACAGAAATACTTTTTGTAAGCATTTCAGAAAACAGACTGTATTTACTACTGTACCATATATGTCTGTGAGAGATTAATTACTGCTCAGAATTGATAGCAGTGCCGAAGGCATAAGTGTTTTGTAGCATGTGAACTTCTGGGTTAAAAAAAATGCTACTTACTGATTTAACCTACTAACAAATTTGTTCATTGTTCTGTACTTTCCAAACACACCCTGGAGTCCTTACAAAGGTGTTTATTAATCATTTGCCAAAGGACCTCAGGGAACCGTAATGAAGGTAGGGATAAATTTTCTTAACATCTACACCTCTCTCTAAATTAAGCACATTTTTAAGGTCAGTTTTCTCCCTACCTGCGCTGTGTTTTACACTTCTTATTTTCTTCTCTTACAGCTGTAGACAGTAAAAGTAATATTGGTACTTGCGTATTATCGCAACCACTTTGCGGCCAGGAGGAACGGCTCTTTTCCAAGCCATACTCCTTCCCAAATATGTACTCAAACTTTTTTAACAGGTGAAAATAACACTCTGTTGTAGTGCTTCCTACCTGTGTGGACAATATATAGAAATACTTTTGCTTTTTTTTGGGAGGGTATTTGGGCAGATAGACAACGAACTGTGAGTGTTGTAACACACTAACCACTTTTCCCCATTCGTTGATGGTAGGTATTTGAACCAAAAACTTTGTAAGTGCATGACATCAGTTAGGCATACTTTACACATTTCAGGACTGAGAAGTGGATCGCCTTTTAGTAAAACTGGTGTTGAAATCTGTCATCGTAAGCATATCTCTCAACCATGCACAGAAAATTGAGTACAGCAGTCGCCATCTGAATGAGGAATGTTTCACGTTCAAATGCCTTACCCTTCCTAACATTTATGTCACTGCAAACATTTTTTTAAACCAACTAACTTTATTACAGCTGTCTTTTAAAAATGTATCTCCGCTTTTGCATTTCTTTTCACTTCCCATTTACGGCTTTTTGGGGAATTCGCGAAGAAAGCAGATGACAGATTCATCCTAACAATACCACACCACACCCAAGGTATATCACGGTGTGATCCTCCAAAAATAAAATCACTTCACCTAAAAACATTTACAGAAATCTTACTGAAATGGATTACACATAAGACATGTCGATAGAATGATATGGTATGATAAAACTGGGAATTACAATCTGAGGCACTGAGTCTGTTAACTGGTTGTGATAATATGCAAGTACCATAATATTTATGCAGTGCATCACCATCCACCTTCCTGAAAACTTTTGTCAATACACTCTGTGTTACCAGCCATCTACAACTAAATAACCCCCAACCCCACATATGGGAAAGAACATTTAAAGTATGATTAATGTTCAACTCATAATCATAAACCACTGATGTACTTTCTATTTAGTGTATCTAGCTAACAGTCTGAACACTACTAGAGGGCACCAGCCCCTCCCACTAAAACTACATCAGTATATTTTTTCTTCCACTCAACAGTTAGCTAACAATAGCATATCCTGCAAACATACATTAGGAAACATTTTGCTTAATCATCTTATTTTAACAGTAACATCTTGTACTAGGTGGAAAGTCTAGAAAAGAAATACACTTGTGTTATAGTCCCTAAAAAAAAAACTTGTAGACATGTCAGTCTCCTAACTTAAATAAAGCTTAGTAAGACAGTTTATCAAAATATACTGACTGACATAGTACTGCCTGCTGCTATTTTCTTTACCATCAGAAACACTGGCAAAAAATGCACTTTGCTTGTGGTAGTCTAATCTCTGTAATATCACCTTAATAAGCTCTCCTTTCACATAGATGCAGTTCAACTGATTGTTTCTCTTGAGAATACAATACTCTGTTCCACTCTTGCTCTGCTGGGGCTGCACTACAGTCCCATACCCTACCCCCAATTCCCTCCCCCCACTGCAGCTACATTTATACTTCCCAACCCATACCCACCTCTCACAATTAACCAATAACAACAATAGCAGCACCTCCCACATCCTCCATCACTATTAAGGCCTCTATCCGAGTACTCTTGCAACCTTCAATAATATCCCTAACCACCCTAAACATACACTGCACAATAACCTAGCAATCCTAGACTGCAACAAACACTACTGACCTCTACACCTCTCTCCAAATTAAGCACATTTTAAGGTCAGTTTTCTCCCTACCTGCGCTATGTTTCATGAAGTATGTGACATGTCTTACATTCCTTTTAAGAGCAAACATTTTTTTTTTTTGAAATTACCATAACACTACTCACCCTTCTCAGACGCATCACAATCTTACATTCCCAGTTATATCCTCCCAGTTTCTCTTCCGCAAATCCACAATCACAGCAGCCTTGTAACACACCACATATGTCAGCCATATCTGCTGAACTATATCAACACTCTCTATTAGACAGACACCTTTAAACACGTAAAGCTCAGTAAGTCATCATTCTATGGAGATGTGCATAAAATGGCTAGATATTTCTACACATATCTGCATACCATAACTAAGCTAATGCAAAGTGGGGACATCCACCCCAATTCTTGCCCAAGCACCAATGTACAGTCAGAACCAGTCACGCCTTTCTGAATGACATAACTCCTCTCTCAAGCCATCTATATCTAAACATAAATATTCAAAGCATATATAGCAAGACCCATGATCTCAATACAACCTTCTCACACTGTAACCCCAACATACTAATAGTTACTGAAACCTGGTTTAAGCCAGAAATCACTAGTAATGAAATACTCCCTCCTAGATATAAGAAAATCAGGTCAGACAGACTAACAAAACGAGGAGGTGGAACAGCAGTAATTTTTACCCCCCCCCAGAAGTAATCAAGCATCCTCAAACTACCCCAAAATTTTCAAAACTCTGAAATTCTCATAACACAACTCAAATTCAATAACAGTAAATCAGTCTGAGTAGTAAGACTATATATATATTCCCCATGGAAACAATCTAGCCACAGTTGAGAGTTCTTCAGTGCCTGTGTCATGATATTAAAAAAATTACCATAAACTTAGGCGACATAAATTTTGACTAGAAGCAAGTATCATATACCTCACCTGACCTAAACTTATCTGAATTCTCACAGTTAGTAAATGTCACCACCAGAACCCACTAAACATCTAACAAAGAAACCACTTTTGATTGGATTCTTTCAAATAAGCCCTACAACATCACTGCCACCAGTACCTTACCAGACAGTATTAGTGACCATCCACCCACCTACACTATCAGACAGCAGCTAGATATTCAGAAGCAAGTAACATACAAACAAGTCTGTAATATGCAACATTTCAACCCTGAACTTTTTGTAACAACTCTAAAGCAGTATTTAACTTGAACTGCCTAAAAGCATTACCACTACATAAAGCAATTATTCATTTTAATCATATCTTCCTAACCATCCTAAATAAGCAGGCCCCACTCAGAAACAAGAGTCAAGTCAAATCCAGCATCCTGGCTAACAAAGACTACTAAGAAGCTACTATTAAACAGAGATCGGGCCTGGTAAACATATATAAAAAATAAAATTCAGTTAATCCTACAGGATTATAGATATATCAGAAATCTCACGAAAAACAAATACTTATTGACAAGAAAGAATATTTCACAAACCTACAAAATACTCACCAGAATAAGCAGTCCTTAAAGTCACTGCTTAAACCTAGGCAACCCTATACCCTCCAGTCCACCGCAACCTCTAAATACCTAGATAATACAGCAACTCAACTGATCACTTTGTAAATTTTGTGTTATCAATAACAAAAAAAAAAAAACTCCACCTCACTCATCACTATTCCACATCCCTTTATTAACAACAAAGTACTCTTTAAACTAGATAGTTTACCCACCTCAACAATAACAAAATATGTACTAAAAATGAAACCAACCACCTTGGCAACAAACAAATTACCAGCAGAAGCCATAGCATTCCCAGTCTCCATAATTACCAATAGATTCATAAAATAAAATCACGTCCCCAACATCTGGAAAATGTCTTAAATCATACCCTGTCATAAAGGTCGAAATTCTACTGACCTAACCAGCTATCGTCCAATAGCCATCCTCCCACTCCTTTCCAAGATATTAGAAAAATGTATCCACACCTAGTTGCTCAAATACCTCACCAACTATAACCTACTTTGCTTGGCTTTTGGTCTATTCATAGCGCCACTACTGCCCTTTTAAACTTTACAAACAGTTAACTCCAAAACAATGGTAACCCAGTCTCAGAGGTCTTCCGAGACCTATCTAAAGCATTTTGTCTCACACCAGAAACTCCTTGAGGAACTAACCTGTCTAGGACTCAATACCCCGTCACTAACCTAGTTCCCCAATAGGAAATGAGCTGTGAAATGAGAGCAAGACTATTCTGATTTCCTTACAGTTGCAGTCAGTGCCCCGCAGGGATCAGTTCTAGGACCCCAGCTTTTCAATATCTTTATCAGTAATCTGCACTCTGCCACGAAACAAGCAGGGAGTTAGTCATTTGACCGTGGCTGCCTAGCATGTTATTTGGTTTGCACTAGGATGTGTGAATGATTTCTGTTCAGGGTAAAATGCAACACATATTCAGACTACATCTTTGTTCAGTTGCTAGGTCATCAGAATTCAAAGTCATTGTATTTCCTGCAGAAAAGGGAACTTATTTTTGATGGAAACATTCTGCCAGTGAACTTTCAACAGGCAACATTGCGAAGTGAAATACAACATCAGGCTGCATTTAAATCTTGAAGAGTAGGATGGCAGTCTGCATTTTCCATGTTAGTCTTTAAGTATTTAAGCCTTACTTTAGACCCCAACATGTCTTTTGTTTCACACACTGAGTTGTAAACAAAGCTTTCAGCTTAATGTGTCATGTAAAATTTCAAATGTGCTCTGTCTAGAAGCTGGGAGAGCTGTTGCACTCAATGTATTGACACGTATTCTAGAATATACACTCCCCAATAATTTCACTTCCCCCAACACTGTCTAGCACAGACAGCAGAAATTAACATTCTCTTACTTTTCACCTGGTCAACCCCAGTGAGGATCGCTGCAGTACCATAGAAAAATGCAGTTGATTCCTTGTACAATCTACAGTTTCCCTAAAACCAAATAGACTTACCTACAAATTGCTTAACAGCTGTTGTCTACCCTTAAAAATAATACTTTTTGAGAGCAGTTGGTCTCTTCAGTTCAAAGCACAGATCATTTGCAGTTACTCCACTCAGATTAGTAATCTCTGAAAGACCCTTCACCAGAATGGCCCCAGCCTACTGGAATAAAATCGAGGAGGAAGTCTCAGCTAGTGAAGCTAAACAGATGTTCATGCCTCAGTGATACTACCTAATTACATTTACATTACTGTTAAATTCTGCTACACTTTGTTCATTGAACTTGTGTACATATTGTGTTGTTCATTTATTTCTTGCTTTGCTGCAGATTGTGTTTTCATCTTCGTGCTTTCTGGAAGTATATCTGCCACATAATCTACTGCCTGTATGTCCTCTGCTTGTATTAATGCTACATTTGTATTGTACTCTGTGTATTTGTTTTAATTTATATTCACCTTTCGGTACGGGTCATGACTGAAAATGGTCTTTGCACCAGTTCACTTACCCAGTTAACCAACTGAATAAAATAAAAAGCATTTGCTAACCTAATACTTTTTATGCATTGAAGCCAAGCACATTTTTCTTTTTTCCCCTTGGAAAGTGACTACCCAGCATAATTGCATTATATTCTCCATCCTTTAGAGGATAATATACAGTTTCACTTCAGGATGAGGAATGCAGCATATGTCCAAAACAAAACAGTTGGAAAGTATTGATGTGTCAAACCACAAACTACTTGCTAGAGAATACTAAATGAGTTACTGGAGATATTTTCACCTGTTTAATGTTAAGTGCTTTCATCTCGTATATTTCATACTGAACACTTTATCAGAACATTTAAAATCACCTTCACTAACATTTAAATATAACTCAGTAAAAATCATGTGTTTCTATTAAATCAGTGTCATCTTTGCAATGGTACCTCTTTATTTACATAGTCCACATTCCCAGCTGTGTATACCCACTTGCAGTGAAAAAAATATTTCATTATGTCTCTCACTCTTTCAAAACCAGTGTCTTATGACACTAATTTAGAAATTCTAATGGCTTCCCCATTATAAAATTCACCTTTAATAATTTTAGATGTGTATTACCTAAATGTTCACAGGGACTTACTAGGCTGTTGATCTGTAAGGATCTTTAGAAGTCCAGCCACACATTCCAGTGGAGATTTTAACCATTATATTTTAAGTATGAAACCCAAAGAACGTGTTGACCTTATACATGAGGCACAAGGATGCTAAAGTAGGGGTGAATGTGTGGTTAACTATCCATTTGTAGAGATTACATTTGAATAGTATAAATGAAGTACTTTGCTAATTACACTTTTCTGAATAGACACACAAAGGAAGAGGTGTTTTCTGTAATGTATTACTATCCCCTCCATCATGTTCTATTTATATTCCTTGAGTGAGGATTTATACCCCAATTGGACTTGCAAATGTGCAGTAGACAGCATAGGTCTGTTGAGCCTGTATATGTGAGGGAGAGATCACCCCTCAGTAGCCTGTATTTTTTTTTTATTAAGAAAGAGTTGCGTCAAATGTTTGGACCAGTACATAGTGATGGGGTCATTATACTCAAGTGATGAGACTGATGAGTGTGGAAGTCAGTAAAATGATTACTTCCCTGCACCTGTATGCCATACCCTTAGCAATAAGCTGTTAAATAAACTTTCTTAAAATAGTAGATATGTGGTAACTGAAGGACAGTTTATTGTCTACAGAGGTTCCTAGGTCCCTAGCTACTGGATCAGTATTCAGTGGGTATGTTATCAATGTGATAGTTACAAAGGACATCTTGCTTGTTGAAAGAATCTTTACATTTCTTGACATTCAGTTTTAGTCTGTGGATTTAACATCAGCTATTGGTTTGAGAAAGGTTCATAGGCATTTACTAGGCTAACGAACACAAAGGCCTTTTTAAGCCTAGCCGTGCATCCCAATCTCTGATGAGCTCTGATACCCTTAATAAGTGTAAGCAGGGGTTTGGGAGATGAAACATTTACAAGCAGAGGCCTGGGAGATAGGTTCATAGGTATGTACTAGGCTAATGGCCCTGGAGCCTTTGCAAGCCCTAGCCCATAGGATTACCCTGACATCGTGCCACCAGACCTTAGTTCCTAGTGTTTCTCAAGTAGAGCCACTGGAGTGATCCCCGGGGCGAATTTTCTGTTTCCCATCCACTCATCAAGATTTCTCTTGTAGAGGGCAAGTGAGGTGCTCTGTTTGACATGTATGGGAAGTCTATTCCATAGCATGGACAGTCTCTGCGTTATGAACCTGTCTCTTTAGCATGTTCTGTTGATTGTGGTAATGAGGTTGAGGTCTATGGAGCATGTGGTGCGGAGGGATTGGGATTTCTTTAGATGTAGCATTTCTAACAGAGATGGGTCAGACATGGCTTTGTAAGTCAAGCAGAGATCGCCTCTAAGTAGACGATATGAGACTGAGAGAATAGTTGGAGATTTTGAGTCTGTCCATATAGGACAAGTGTTTAAGGCCTAGAATCCTCTTTGTGAGGTACTTTTGCGGCCTCTCCAGTTGTTGCAGGTGTCTAGTGAGGTGCATGCCAAATGGGGCATTTTACTCAATGATTGACCTAATGAGGGAAGAGTAGAGGGAGCTACAAACACTCATGGCTGTAGAGCCCTTCATCATTTTCCATGCTGATAGGGTCTCCCTCAGGACTAACCCATCCTTCATGCCTAAAGTAGTTTCCAGGTTGGCTCTCAACCAATCCATTAATTTGCACACCTTTTTCCCTAACCCACAAAACAAGGGGGAAAGGATTCTGCACTCTCTAGATTTGCACAGACAGTTCAGATTCTGTCTGGACAGGACTAAATCTTTTAGAAAAGCTGATCAAATTGCTAGTCAGCTTCACAGCAGGGGCAGAGGGCAAGGCCATATCCAAACAAACACTCTCCAAATGGATAGCACATTGCATTCATTTCTGCTACAAACAGCATGGGAAACTGCCCTGAAAGGGGGTCGGGACACATTCCACCAGGGCAACCTCCACCTCTGCAGCTTTTCTCAGAGGGGTTCCCACCAGGGACATCCTGCAGGCTGCAACATGGACATCTGTTCATACCTTCACCAAGCATTACCACCTGCCTATCTTCTCCAAACCCAGGGCAGACTTTGCCACCGCAGTTTTGCAGGGCATCCTAGCTAGCCCCCAATCTTCTTGACTGCCTCCACCCTTTTCCTCAACTTTGGGAATCAACCCAAATGTGATGACTGCAACAGTGAAACTACAGTTGTGTACACTTACCTTAAATGTAGATGTTCGAGTGTATTCACTGTTGCAGTCCTGGTCCCCCTCCCCCTCCATCCCCCTTGTCTCTCTCCCCCTCTCTCCTTACTGGGAATTTTTGTTGTTGACTTTCTACTGGTGGTGTTCTTCCACCATAACCTAGCTCCCTAGTTGGGTGCTCTTGACAGGGCAAGAAAAACTGATGTAATGGCGTCAACTGCCTGATTTTATACCACTGACGACCTGACGTCAGTCCTGGAGCGACAGCAACCGACGCAGAAGTGCTAAGTCTCTGGTATTCGGGCTGGTTGAGGGCTACTCCTGGCAGGATAACCCAAATGTGATGACTGCAACAGTGAATACTCTCGAACATCTACATTTATGGTAAGTGTGCACAACTGTACTCTTTGGGGGCCTATAGAGAGATGTTGGGAGGTAATTGGTTTCCGAACAGTGAAGGAGAGAAGTTGGTCTAGTTTAGAGCAAGGACATAGCCAATGTGTGGTAGGATAACTCCTTGAGTCTTTTTTTAAATTTGTTTAATGAGGGATCTGAGGTTAGGTCGTCAAGGAGTGAGTTCCAAATTCTACCCACATAGTTAGGAAATAGTGAGTCACCAGCTGAGTTGTTAGATTTGAGTGTTCGAATAAGGAGTTTGTTGGATGAACACAGTGACCTGAGATTATTGTGTGAATTAATAATGTTTTTTAGTCCAGGAGTTTTGTCATGTTGATTGAGGACTTTGTAAGTGACTATTAGCTGTTTAGAATGAAGTAAATTGGGGAATTCTAACCACCCTAGGTCAATAAGGTTTAGGCAGTGATGAGTGCGATATGCTGACCCAGTAGCGAATCTGCCAATGTGGTTGTAGCAGCTTGAAAGTTTGAACAGAGTAGATTTATTTAGGCGAGTTAGATTGGAAGAGGCGTATAGAAGGGTAGAGAGTAGGTGAGTATGGGTGATGGCACGCCTTGCTAATGTAGTTAGGAATTGTTTACCTTTGTACAGAGAGCCAAGTTTTTTATTAATGTTTTTGATAGTTTGGTTGACTTGCATATCATATTTGAGCTGGTTATCTACTACTACTCCTAGGAGTTTGGTATGGGTGTCGGGGGAAATAATGGTGCCATTATTGGATTTTATAGTAAAGAAGAGTTGAGTGGATCTGTGGGTTGGGGAGAAGAGTAATAGCTTAGTTTTGTTGGGATTCAGTATCAAGTGATGGTTAGAGAGCCAATTTTCTACAGAACTGAATATTTTTTGGGTTAAGGTAGCCAAGTCGGCTGAGGAGAAGGCTGAGCAAATCAGAGTAGAGTCATCAGCATATTGGATACATGTTGCTTCTGGAATTATGGTGCAGAGATCATTAATAAAGATAGAGAATAGAAGGGGCCCTAAAACAGAGCCCTGGGGAACTCCTAAGGTGATAGGTAGTAGAGTGGATAGTTTGTTGTGCCACAGGACGGCTTGATGCCTACCACTGAGGTAGGAGCTGAACCACTGAAGAGCTTGGTTATCCAATGAAATGGTTTTCAGAGTATGGATGATTAGCTGGTGATTAACCATATCAAATGCTTTTGACGGGTCAAGAAAGAGGGCTGAGGATAAATTATTATTTCTGTTAAGGTTTATGGTGTTAGAGAAAGACAGGAGAGCAGAGGTGGTACTGTGAAATGGCCTAAAGCCATGTTGAGTTAGCCATTTGATTGTTCTGGATAAGATAGTGCAAAAGTTGTTTATGTATGCACTTCTCCATTATTTTGGCTAGAGGTGAAAGAATGGCAATTGGTCTGTAATTAGTTAGCTCAGTAGAACTGCCCCCTTTATGGAGTGGTATAACATGGGATGTTTTCCAGATGGATGGAATGGAGTTTTCTGTGAGGGTTCTGTTAATCAATATGGAGACTGGGTATGTGATAGCGTCTGCTGCTTTTTGTAGGTATTCTGCAATATAAATATATATATATATATATATATATATATATATATATATGTGTGTGTGTGTGTGTAAAATATAGATACACACGTGTAGGTTACCCACAAGCAGTCTAACTACAATTTTATCTAATCATAAGTGGTTTAAAAAGTGATTAATGACATTTGACATAATGATGGTCTCCAGCATACAGTACAGGCTACAACTCTGATAATAAGGACTTTGAGCCTTTTGGCCTGACTGAGCTGAGTGGGGATTTCATAAATGTCCGCTGCAATATGAAAAGGGCCAGAAAAACTTGCAAAGACATCCATGCTAGTTCCGTTAGGCCAAATAGGCAAAGGAAATCAGAGGCTTTTAGTGGATGGGATTTTCCAGACTTGCTTTCTAGGTGATGACTCTTAAGTCAGAGTATTCCCAATCTTAGCACTTGGGTGTTGTGCCGATATTGGGTCACTCAATGATTAGAAAAACTGTTAGGCCAGTCACAGGTATTAAATAAAGGACATAGTGGCAAGCTTTAGTAGATAGAAACCTTCAGTTGTATATAGTTTACTTGAAAATTTTGCTGGGAAAAGGTCAAAATTCAGTAATTATACATGCCGGTGTTAATGATTTAACCCCATCCCACTGTATCACATGTACAATTGTATTGTGGATATATTTCATATTTGTCACAAATGTAAAGTTGTGCCTTTGCTTAAGTAAAATATGTCTATCCTTGTCACTTACCAGCTTTCAGCATTGTAAAGCATCACTGTTTAGCAGTTACTTTTTAAAAAATAGCTGGGTGATTTATACATTCAGTATGAAGTAGAGCCAATAAAACATGGGATGAATTTCATAGCAAAGGAAAGAATTTGGGTCAGAGACCAATTCTACCCAAACTATCATAGGGTAAATTTTTAAATGAAAATGAAAAAAATAAAATAAAATGGTAAAGCATATTTTTTTAAACTTCAGCATACAAGTCCTGACAAAAGGTCTTGTGCTGTGAATCAGGACATTACACTTTATTATGTTAATACCCAAAGACTTACTGAAAGAAAAATAGATGAACCTATGCAACTTTGTTACAAACATGGTTTCTCAACAGTAATTATAACAGAATCATGACACTATTAAGGAATAGCATTGCGTGGTTACCAGAGGTATTTTTCCTTCAGATCAATAAGTCATGATTATGGCATTACTGTTTTTGTTCTGGAAAGTATATGTTCCAGACTTTCATTTTCAGATGTCAACAATGAAGGTATTATGGTACATCTGTTTAGCCTTTCCAGTATTCCAAGCTGGAAAATTATAGCTTGTTACAAAAGTCCCAAACACTCTGTTTTGGATCAAGAAAATTTTTTAGAAGACATTGCTAACAGTATTGGTCAGGGCAGCCTTGTAATTCTAGGGGATTTCAACTTTCCTGTTATCAGTTGTGCCTATAGTGCTTAGTCATTTGTTGAAGAGGAATTTTGTCATCTACTGTTACTAAAAAAACTTAATTCACTTAAAAGTCTTTACACCCTAGTGACGCTTCCAGGTATTTCTGTAGTTATATCCTATTGACGCCTCTAGGCGTCTAATATGGCCTGCTCATATTTGTAGTAATGAATCCAAAATCATGCTATGGTTGAGCTATTGAAAGGATGCAGCTTAAAGCTTGCATGATGGGCAACACTACTGCTTTAATAGTTGACGTCTGTCTAGTGCAGGTAAGTGATATTAATTGTTGTTCGTATACCATTTATTTATATTCTCCTTATTTTCATATTTTTGTAAATATCTCAAAAAAGTAACAGAACTGTATTGTCTCATGAAAGCTCACAGATGGACAACCAAATTTCTGCTGACAATATGTGTGCTGATTGAGTAGTTGCTGAGATACTGTAAATTTACAGAATACTGCAAAATTAATATTTACAGTGTTTGTCACTTATAAAATCCAGTTTAATACCTGAAATCTAATTAACGCAACCACTGTAAATATTTGTTTGTGCCAGGTTGCCATTTACATTTCTTTAGTAACCCTTAAGTCTCCACAGATCTGAACATTTGTTTGAAATGTGAGGACATAACTTGATTTAGTAAAAAAAAAAATCTGGATGTGGTCATTGCAAGTTAGAGTACATTGAAATGAATTAGTTAATTGACTTTCTAATAAGAAGGAATAACATCTTACATTTGCTGGTAAAAAACAATCCTGATATAGAGTATTATGATCGAGTGTCCAATCATAATGAGTATGTAATTTGTTCTTGACATGGATGCCAAGTGAATCTTAACATCAATGTCCAGAACACATAATAATACATTGATTGGAACTCCAATCATAATTCTTGTAGTGCAGTTTATATGCTCAATGTACTAGTAGTTACACAAAAATAAGATTAAAAAATAATACATGATTTGTTGCGTTAGCTTTGAAAGCTGTAAAGCAGAGGGGAGGTGGTTGATGTTCTTACATATTCCCTGTCTAAGGGAAGTAGATTCATTCAAAATATTGGTTGTAAGGTAGCAGATATCAAGCAGAAAAAAGTGTTGAAATGAAACCATTTTGTGTCCTGCAGATGCTGATATTTAGTGGCCAGTGCTGTATGCTTTTAGTGCCAGAAGTGATCTTATCAGTGAGTAGGTGGTACTTAATTGTTATGCACCCTTCTAATTGTTGTTAAGATTGGCCCTCACTCTAGAGTAGCACCGAACCAGCATGTAATTTAACTGTTATTGGAGTGTCGTTACTGTGCACCATGCACAAGATGTTTAAGATAAATATAAGATATTTATAATTACTCAAATTAATTATTTGGGCAGTGCTAATCATCCAACTTTCTATTTTTCAGTTAGGTTTGACTTGGACAAAAAGCAAAATTGTACGATTAGATGTGATAGGTCCAAGATATTCAGTAGCGGTTGGGATTTATATGACAATGTGTGCTTGACTGCAGTGGATAAATGTAAGAACATTATTAAGACACAGAACAGTGTACTCAACCTTCCTTGTGGCAGAAATCTCATTCACAGTTGTTAAAAGGTAAAAGAAGTTTAATATTTTTGAAAATTTAACACACAAAGTATTTAAAAGATGTATAATCGGGGATGTAGAAGGGTAAACTATTCCTTAAAAATGTCCCAGAGCAAGTTATGAGAAATAGCTGAGTGAAACAGTAAATCAGAAGAAAAATTCCTCTTTTGTTAACAAGAGGTGTAAGAGAGCATTGACTCAGTATTACACGAATTTGTAAGGAGAGGGTTGGCATAATGGTTAAGATCTTTACCTCACAGATACATAATATAGGGTTTGATTATAACCTCTGGTTATTGGGTATGCATGTAATAGTCTGCAGACTGATTGCCTAGTATTTACATACATATTGGTAACTTTGTTTATGAGGATCCCGTGTTTACCAATATAGCATAGGTAATTTAGTAGTACCCAGCATTTTGGATTATATCATAATGAATAAGGCTGTCACTGCTCCAGTTTTCACTGAGAATATGGTACTGACATCTTTGTCCAGAGTAAAAGATGGCAACAGTCTGAGGCTAGGCAACATGCCATTGTATTTCTTGGCAATTACACATATTTCAACATGCCTTGCCACTTTGTTCAGTTTACTCATATCCATAACACACTGCTCTGAGTGCAGTTTGCAGTTGTTTAAAATGACTAGGACATCACCACTCACAGAATATTCTTTTTACTTATTTTAGCTCTCCTCTAGACAGTTGACATCTTTTTTATATTGTTCTCATCCTCTATCTTCATAGCCATAATGGAGATCATTTTATAGTGTCCTTATATGGCACCATGTTGATGGCAAGCAGAAATTTTTCTGACTACTCTAGCCTTCTACTTCTCCAGCTTAAGACATGCAAAGATAGCAGTACAGTTCATGTGTGCTGCTTCCAAGTGTGCAGATCTGTTACAGATGATACTTTTGGGTTCCTTGTAAAGTTAATTCTGCCTGAGCTGGAATCTCTAGCCTTCACGAAGGGTTGTAGCCTTTTAGAGGAGGGCCCGATGCACCTTCCCATGACAGGACGACAGCCTACAGAACACTACTCAGCCCCTTCCCAGCCCTCTGGCACCCCAGTCTGCAAATCAAACTCAATTCAGCAGCAGCATGAGGATGGGTCATCTTCCTCTGTGACGGTAGTGCGGTAACATTTACTGCTAATATATGTAAGGTACAGCATGAGTTTCAATGAAATGAAAAACAGCTGGGGATTTAAGAGAGGAAGTAAGATTTCAAATGGCTTGTGAATTTCATGTATGCTTTCTGTCTTCACTAGCCATAAGTATAAATAGCTGTGCCTTATACCAGTCGCTAGTAAGTAGTGGTTTTCACTTATGCATCTGAATTAGATTAGTAGTGCTATGCGTGAGACATCACAGTGCATTACATTAGATGTTTACATTGTACTATTTACTTCCCCTTGAGCTTATTCATACCACTATAGAAGTATTTTTTTCTTAATGTATTTTTTTAATTTTTGAAGAGCTGTAAGAAGATAAGTACATTTGGTAGTGATAAAGGCAAGACTTATCTGTTACTTTCCTATGAATATATCTAGGGAAATTTTAGAGATAGCTTGATACTTCTAGGGAATCTTTAGAGATGGCTTTCTGGTATCAGAAGTACAAGACCCAGTAATGTGAGTTCTCACACTTCAGAAAACAAACTGATTCAAGCAGATTGGCATTAAAATTCAAAACTTATAGTTAGACATGGGGGGGGGGGGGCGTCTTTACCCCATTCTACCTTCATATAGTACTTGCATACATTCACTTGGAGATTGTTGTAGCGTAGAGAGAGTGTGTGTCCGAGGGGGAGGGGGTTACTCGAGGATCCTGCAGTTCTTTGGAGTGAGCACATATTCCATATTCACACTTTTTTTCACGGTTACTGTCCTCACACATTCAGTAGGTACCCTTTATTGGTGGAGATCTTTGCCAGTAACAAGTAATCGCATTCCCATGCTCATTGTGATGTATGCAGACATTCTTTTGGCACATGCAATAATAGTTCTGAAATGAATGGTAGAAGATCTGAGGTACTGAGAACTCCATATGCTAATGCTGTATATCCAGCACACACTTTGTACATTGCAGCCATTTAAGTTGGAAGGGTCACTCTTACAGTAGCACTATATAAATGAGAAAAGCTGATAGTTTGCTGACACATATGTAAAGCTTCAGTCTGTTATAGTGGAGAGCAGGAATTTGAAGTGGATTCTGCTTGGTGACCACTTGAGAGTGTGAAGGTTTGTGTTTTATTTCTGTTGTTGGATTGGGAGAACAAGGAATTAAGTTGCTATTTATTATTAGGGTGGACTTGGTGGGTTTGTGTTTGACCATCGAACAGTAATCATCGAAACTTCCTATAACGAAAGGCCATATCAGCGTAAAGATTTACATTGAACAATAATAGTTGGTCAACATAAAGGAAGCAGGAAGTACTACTTACTTATCAGTAACTTAGGTATAAGGAAACCTGCCCTTTTCCCACTGCAGTGCAATCTCTGAGTGAACGAATTAGGAGTTGTGTAGAGGCTGTTGAATACTCCTGTTGTGGGGGGCCATGCCCCCCACACCCCCTGCTATTTTTATATACCAACTCTGAGAACGCACTCCAGTGAGGGGTATCCTGTGATACCCTCCATTAATGGTGATTGAAATTAAATGGAAAAGAAGGCTAGCCCCTTATACAGCACACTTTGATTCAGACAGTGGAGCTGGAAGTGGTGCTGTAATGATGTGATGAAACCTCATTGGTCTGATATTTATCTAGCCAGGGAAAGCAGGAATCAGAAAAGGGGGGAAAAAGATGAACTATAACAATCGATGTCCTTCCATATCGCTTTTGCAGTATTAATCACCTCTGGGATCTCCTGCCAAGGATAGCCCAATGTCCAGTTAGTATACATGAGCCTTAATTACCTAGGAGCATCATATTTCAGATGTATGCTTCCCACACAAGTGTAGGGCAGAGCTTTTCAAGATCTTACTGGAACAAGGTAAGGTAGCTGTGGTGGTGGTGCTGCGGTAGCATTGTCGCCTCACAGTAAGATGTTGTCTTGTTCGATTCTCAGCTAAAGCGTCTTCTGTGTGGAGACATGCTTGAATGGGCGTATCTTCTTTGAAGGTTGTGCGTCAGGCCTGGCAAGTCGGTATGTAAAAATCTACTGCCAATCATTAGCGGACCGGAGTTCCGCTGTGGCGACTAACCAGGAAAAGCCGAAAGATACAACAACAACTGGAACAAGGTAAGGTCTTGAGAGATTTGAAGCAAATCTTTGTCTCACCCATTCCCAAGTTTCAGAGGGTCAGTCCTAGTAAGAATGCATTTTTGTGTAGATTGCCTAGACAGTCTTTCAAGGGTAAGAAGCTCTTAGGCATGTTTATGATAAGCCTACTCACACCTAGGCCCAAAAGCAGTCCTTTCCTCTTGGCCCGGTTCCTTTGTCTCTCAGGCTTTCCCTGTCTCTCCCAATTTGACAAAAGATCACCACAAACTCTTGGGTTTTATCCATTGTCCGGCAGGGTTACTTGATGGCCCAGAAAATCCTTCCCTCCTTCTCTGGTACTCCTTAAACTCATGCAGAACAACTTTCTCATTTTCCAGGGGTATTACAGGGTCCATTAGACCAGGACATCATTTCATCCTGTTCCACAGACTGAGGGAGGCTTTAGGATTTTATTCCAGGATGTTTCTGTTCCCCAGTAAAGAGGGGTCTTGGAGACCTGTCCTGGATCTTTCCTTTCAGAACACATTTCTCATAGTGCAATCCTTCCAAGTGCTTTCTCTTCAGACTCTGTTTCCTCTGTTGCTTCCCTAGATCTTGCTAGTTTCCCCTGGATCTAAAGGATGCCTTTCTTCATATTCCTATCACCATCTGTTCAGGAAGTATTTGGTTTTCTCTGTTTCTTCCTCTCATTTTCATTTTCTTTGTTCAGTTTACTCATATCCATAACACACTGCTCTGAGTGCAGTTTGCAGTTGTTTAAAATGACTAGGACATCACCACTCACAGAATATTCTTTTTACTTATTTTAGCTCTCCTCTAGACAGTTGACATCTTTTTTATATTGTTCTCATCCTCTATCTTCATAGCCATAATGGAGATCATTTTATAGTGTCCTTATATGGCACCATGTTGATGGCAAGCAGAAATTTTTCTGACTACTCTAGCCTTCTACTTCTCCAGCTTAAGACATGCAAAGATAGCAGTACAGTTCATGTGTGCTGCTTCCAAGTGTGCAGATCTGTTACAGATGATACTTTTGGGTTCCTTGTAAAGTTAATTCTGCCTGAGCTGGAATCTCTAGCCTTCACGAAGGGTTGTAGCCTTTTAGAGGAGGGCCCGATGCACCTTCCCATGACAGGGCGACAGCCTACAGAACACTACTCAGCCCCTTCCCAGCCCTCTGGCACCCCAGTCTGCAAATCAAACTCAATTCAGCAGCAGCATGAGGATGGGTCATCTTCCTCTGTGACGGTAGTGCGGTAACATTTACTGCTAATATATGTAAGGTACAGCATGAGTTTCAATGAAATGAAAACAGCTGGGGATTTAAGAGAGGAAGTAAGATTTCAAATGGCTTGTGAATTTCATGTATGCTTTCTGTCTTCACTAGCCATAAGTATAAATAGCTGTGCCTTATACCAGTCGCTAGTAAGTAGTGGTTTTCACTTATGCATCTGAATTAGATTAGTAGTGCTATGCGTGAGACATCACAGTGCATTACATTAGATGTTTACATTGTACTATTTACTTCCCCTTGAGCTTATTCATACCACTATAGAAGTATTTTTTTCTTAATGTATTTTTTTAATTTTTGAAGAGCTGTAAGAAGATAAGTACATTTGGTAGTGATAAAGGCAAGACTTATCTGTTACTTTCCTATGAATATATCTAGGAAATTTTAGAGATAGCTTGATACTTCTAGGAATCTTTAGAGATGGCTTTCTGGTATCAGAAGTACAAGACCCAGTAATGTGAGTTCTCACACTTCAGAAAACAAACTGATTCAAGCAGATTGGCATTAAAATTCAAAACTTATAGTTAGACATGGGGTCTTTACCCCATTCTACCTTCATATAGTACTTGCATACATTCACTTGGAGATTGTTGTAGCGTAGAGAGAGTGTGTGTCGAGGGAGGGTTACTCGAGGATCCTGCAGTTCTTTGGAGTGAGCACATATTCCATATTCACACTTTTTCACGGTTACTGTCCTCACACATTCAGTAGGTACCCTTTATTGGTGGAGATCTTTGCCAGTAACAAGTAATCGCATTCCCATGCTCATTGTGATGTATGCAGACATTCTTTTGGCACATGCAATAATAGTTCTGAAATGAATGGTAGAAGATCTGAGGTACTGAGAACTCCATATGCTAATGCTGTATATCCAGCACACACTTTGTACATTGCAGCCATTTAAGTTGGAAGGGTCACTCTTACAGTAGCACTATATAAATGAGAAAAGCTGATAGTTTGCTGACACATATGTAAAGCTTCAGTCTGTTATAGTGGAGAGCAGGAATTTGAAGTGGATTCTGCTTGGTGACCACTTGAGAGTGTGAAGGTTTGTGTTTTATTTCTGTTGTTGGATTGGGAGAACAAGGAATTAAGTTGCTATTTATTATTAGGGTGGACTTGGTGGGTTTGTGTTTGACCATCGAACAGTAATCATCGAAACTTCCTATAACGAAAGGCCATATCAGCGTAAAGATTTACATTGAACAATAATAGTTGGTCAACATAAAGGAAGCAGGAAGTACTACTTACTTATCAGTAACTTAGGTATAAGGAAACCTGCCCTTTTCCCACTGCAGTGCAATCTCTGAGTGAACGAATTAGGAGTTGTGTAGAGGCTGTTGAATACTCCTGTTGTGGGGGCCATGCCCCCCACACCCCCTGCTATTTTTATATACCAACTCTGAGAACGCACTCCAGTGAGGGGTATCCTGTGATACCCTCCATTAATGGTGATTGAAATTAAATGGAAAAGAAGGCTAGCCCCTTATACAGCACACTTTGATTCAGACAGTGGAGCTGGAAGTGGTGCTGTAATGATGTGATGAAACCTCATTGGTCTGATATTTATCTAGCCAGGGAAAGCAGGAATCAGAAAAGGGGGGAAAAAGATGAACTATAACAATCGATGTCCTTCCATATCGCTTTTGCAGTATTAATCACCTCTGGGATCTCCTGCCAAGGATAGCCCAATGTCCAGTTAGTATACATGAGCCTTAATTACCTAGGAGCATCATATTTCAGATGTATGCTTCCCACACAAGTGTAGGGCAGAGCTTTTCAAGATCTTACTGGAACAAGGTAAGGTAGCTGTGGTGGTGGTGCTGCGGTAGCATTGTCGCCTCACAGTAAGATGTTGTCTTGTTCGATTCTCAGCTAAAGCGTCTTCTGTGTGGAGACATGCTTGAATGGGCGTATCTTCTTTGAAGGTTGTGCGTCAGGCCTGGCAAGTCGGTATGTAAAAATCTACTGCCAATCATTAGCGGACCGGAGTTCCGCTGTGGCGACCCCTAACCAGGAAAAGCCGAAAGATACAACAACAACTGGAACAAGGTAAGGTCTTGAGAGATTTGAAGCAAATCTTTGTCTCACCCATTCCCAAGTTTCAGAGGGTCAGTCCTAGTAAGAATGCATTTTTGTGTAGATTGCCTAGACAGTCTTTCAAGGGTAAGAAGCTCTTAGGCATGTTTATGATAAGCCTACTCACACCTAGGCCCAAAAGCAGTCCTTTCCTCTTGGCCCGGTTCCTTTGTCTCTCAGGCTTTCCCTGTCTCTCCCAATTTGACAAAAGATCACCACAAACTCTTGGGTTTTATCCATTGTCCGGCAGGGTTACTTGATGGCCCAGAAAATCCTTCCCTCCTTCTCTGGTACTCCTTAAACTCATGCAGAACAACTTTCTCATTTTCCAGGGGTATTACAGGGTCCATTAGACCAGGACATCATTTCATCCTGTTCCACAGACTGAGGGAGGCTTTAGGATTTTATTCCAGGATGTTTCTGTTCCCCAGTAAAGAGGGGTCTTGGAGACCTGTCCTGGATCTTTCCTTTCAGAACACATTTCTCATAGTGCAATCCTTCCAAGTGCTTTCTCTTCAGACTCTGTTTCCTCTGTTGCTTCCCTAGATCTTGCTAGTTTCCCCTGGATCTAAAGGATGCCTTTCTTCATATTCCTATCACCATCTGTTCAGGAAGTATTTGGTTTTCTCTGTTTCTTCCTCTCATTTTCAAGTCTTTGCTTTGCCCTTTGGGCTTTTAACAGTATATTACACTAAATGTCTAGTGCCAGTAGTCGCCTTTTGCAGGCTTCAGAGCATTCAGATATTTCCCTCTCTGAATGACCTCTTGCTTCAGGGCACATCCCAATCCAAGCTGGTGTGGGATGTTCATTTTATCCAGCTTCTTTTGGACAGCCTGGAGTTCACTGTCAACCTTCAGGAATCAGTGATGACCCCATCTCAGGATCCAAACTGTTCCAATACTAGCCTAAGTTCCTGCCTCCAAGGTTTTTTATCTCACATATTATTTTCTTTACCTGCTTTCTCTGGCTTCTCTTCCAGCCAGGGAGTTTCTCAGGGCTGTAGGGTTCATGGCCTCTGCCATCCCCATGCTTCCATGGGTCAGGTTTCATATGAGAAAGTTTCAGTGGTACTTAGGATCAGTGTGGCTTCAACACTGCCATCCACTATACTATCTAGTTCCTGTGTTGTCTTGCCAGGTGTTCCTTTCCAACCTACTCAGACATTCCAGGAACTCTTCATGGACGCTTCAGAGCTGGAGTTGGGAGCTGCTTCAGGCACCCTGAAGGTGCAGGGCCTTTGGTCCCATCAACAGAGGGCAGATCACAACAACATCAAGGAAATAAAGGCTCTTGTTTTGGCTCTTCAGTCTTTCTACTCAGTCTGAGTGCCAGGCCTGTTAAAGGTTTATACAGATAACACCACAGCCATGTGGTAAATCAACAAACAAGAGTGCACAAGGTCTTACCTTCTTTCCAGATTAGCCCTTCAGCCATAGGAAATAGCCATCAATCTGCAGGTGACCCTAGAGGCATTTTATATACCTTCAAAGCTCAATCTTGTGGCAGATTTTTCTCAGGTCCAGGGCACAGCCTTGTGAATGAATAATTCATAAAGATGTGTCTTTGGACATAATTCATTGGTAGGATATTCCTCAAGTAGATCTCTTTGCCTCCCCTCTGAACAAGCAACTTCCTCAGTTCTGTTCTAGAGTCCCGAGTCCTTTAGCTTGGAAAGTGGACGCCCTGTCTTTTTCCTGGAACGGGAATGTTCCTGTATGCCTTTCCTACCATTCCTCTTCTTCCAAAGGTCCTTCACAAAATTGAGAAGGACTCCTGAGAAATCTTGTTGGCGACTCTCTCTTGACCGAGACAGTAGTGATTCCCACTCTTATTCTATTTGGCCTGGAGCTGTTATCACAAGTTACCTCACCTCATGGATCTTCTCACATATGACAGAGGATCTCTCCTTCACCCTCATCTGTCCACTCTTCAGCTGACACTTTGGATCTGATTGGGTGATAGGGTTTTCATTGTTTTCCGGCACCAGTTTTCTGAGAATTTGCTTAGGGACCTGCAGGGTTCTAAGAAACCCAATACCAGAATATATCATATATGTCCAAATGGGAGAGATTTTGTGTTTGGTGTGTTAGACAACACCAGGACCCTTTTTTAGTGGTGGTCCCTTAGTTCTTTCCTACCTGTGTAAACTTGGCTTGGTGTATTCTTTAGTGAAAGATCACTTGGCCATTTCTGCCTGTCTGCCAGTTACTCTTGACACTCCACCTATGGCCTGTAGATTTGAGGTCAAGTAGTTTCTAAAAGGAGTCCTTCATATCAGATCTTGGGATCTTAATTTTGTCCTTGAAAAACTGACTCAGACTCTTGGAACACAATTGTATTGGTTGCTGTAACTTCTGCCAGAAGGGTATCCAAGACTTGATAGCAGTCCCTCCTTTTTTGTTTTTTCATAGAGACAGGGTCTCTCTCGATACAAATCCTTCTTTTATGTCCATGGTGGTTAATGAGCTGTCCCTTAATCAGTATGTCTAGTTTCATTCCTTTTCCCTTCTCTGCAGTCAGCTAGTGAGAAGGTTCTTTCATACCTTGGACTTGAATGGACAGCTCCGATATTATTTATTTAGACATACCAGGACATTAGGTTTCACAGTTTCTATGCAAACCATCTCTCCCTGGATTTCCAAGGCCATTTATTTTTGTTATTCTTTTCATGGCAAGCAGTTGTCTGCTTCTTAGGGCTCATTCTACTAGAGCTTTGGCTTCCTTGGGGGCTTTCTTCAAGGGTTTGGACAGCAACTCCATCCTTGAAGTAGCTCAATAAACATTATAAACTGGATGTCATTTCCAGGGCCGGGGCAGGTTTTGCCAAGGCCATCCTGCATGAGTTTGTGGAGGACTTCTCCTTACCTTCCTCCTCCCTACCTTCATTGCAGCTTTTGTACTCTCCCAAAGGTGATGAATACTGCAACAGTGATGTGCAAGGACATAGTACAGGTGTGTAAAATCTTACCATAACAGTACATGTCCTTATTTTCACTGTTGTAGTACTCATTCCCTCTCTACTACCACCTGTTCATAGATTCATAGTTCTTTACTAGGCTAACAGCCACAAGGGCCTTTAAGCCTAGTCATGCATCCAAAATCTCTGGTAAGTTCTGGTACCCCTAATAAGTGTAAGCAGAGGCTTGGGAGATGAACCATTTACAGGCTGCATGTGTCCATTAGAGACATAGTCGCCAAACCAGGAAGAATTTCCTGTTCCACATGCAATTGGTCAAGTTACACTTGAACTAGGTTAGTTAGGAACTCTGCTTCATACATTTGGGGAGCCTGTTCCAGAGAAGGCATAGTCTCTGGGATTACATACCTCTCTCTTTAGCAGGTCCTATTTATATCACAGGCAAGGTTTAGGTCTGTAAAACGAGTAATTCTGGTGCTGTTTGTTTTGCGGGTGTACAGGAGATCAATTAGAGTGGGGTCTGACAATGCCTTGTATGCCAGGCATAGATTTCCCCTTAACAGTTTGTAGGAGACAGAATTCAGTGATAGGGCCTTGAGGCAGCCTGCACAGGATATGTTATTTATGCCCTGTGGTGCTGCGGTAGCGTTGTCACCTCACAGCAAGACGTTGTCCTGTTCGATTCTAAGCTAGAGCGTCTTCTGTGTGGAGACGTACGTGAATGGGGCGTGCCTTCGTTGAAGGTTGTGCATCGGGGCTGGTAACCCGGTATGTAAAAATCAACTACCAATCATTAGCGGACCGGAGTTCCACTGTGGCGACCCCTCACTGGCAAAAGCCGAAAGACACAAACAATTATTTTAGTGAGGAACCTCTGTGGATGTTCCATTTGGTGGATATACCTGGTTACATACATATCAAATGACGCATTTTGCTCAGTGATAGGTCTGATGAATGCTGAATACAGTAGAACAATGACTTCTTTTGGACCTAGATGCCATATTACTCTCTGTGTGTGTCCCCAAGTCCCCGACTACTAGGTCTACTCTTATGTGTGTTCTTTTTTCTCCTTTTCCAGGGGTAGTATTTTCCTTCTGGCTGAGGGGTTCTTCTTATTTCTTCCTTTTTTTTGCATGCACTTCTCCTTTCTACTCTAGGGGTCCTTGTTCTCCTTGTGCATTTCAGTTCTGGTTTGGAATGTTTGTGCATTACCTTTATGCCCTACGTTTCCACGGGGAGCATTCATCTGATGAATATGCTCCTAGGTAATTAAGGCTTTGGTGTACTGACCAGACATTGGGCGATCCTTGGAAAGAGATCCCAGAGGTCATGAGTACTGCACTAGTGAAAAGAAGGCCATCTACTAATGGTAACATTTGTGCACAGTTCTGCTCTCTTCAGATCATTTTTGTTGATGTCTTCTGAATGCGAACTATTACATATTATTAAGTACAGGCAAGAAATGTATTAAAACATAAGTCAGTTTTGTTATATAAAATGAGTAATAAACATACATTGAATGTCGGGTGATTTTTGTATGTCTTGGTATGCAAAATGTATTAAATTACTGGTTATTTTTGTCTACCTTGTATTATAGACTTTTAAGCAGGTCTTTATTAATAATTTTGAATTGGAACTGCTAGAAGTCTGTTACAATGGAGATGCGCACAGTCATTCATGAGTTTATTTTGTGTTGTTAACAGGTTCTTGAATCTGAAAATCCAGGAAGGAGAGGCTCACAACATTTTCTGCCCTGCCTATGATTGTTTTCAGCTGGTTCCTGTGGACATCATAGAGAGTGTGGTTTCCAAGGAGATGGACAAGAGATATCTACAGTTTGATATTAAAGTAAACATTACAAAAATATATAGTTATCTAATCATTTTAGGCACAAAAGATTTCAAAAGGCTGAACAGTCTTCTCAAAAGCTCCTGTGTTTGAGAGATGTGTGCCTATACCACCAGTGCAAGCTGTGATGTCATGTTATGCAGAACAAAAATGTATCTAATTCCTGAGCCCACCAACTCTCCCCTAACAGTTGAGCAAGCACATTCCTGCAACTCAAGCTAAAACGATGAGTGAGTATATACCTGCCCAGTTTACAGGGATATCCATCAACAGAAATTGGATAGAGAAACAGTCCAGGCATATGCAAGTAGCAGAAAGGTGACAATAATCCAGAAAGAAGGGGCCACTCACTTATCACATAGAATATAATAAATGTTCCTCATTCTCCAAGCTCCCAGATCAAATCTCCATTATTACCACTTCCTGTTTTTCTGGTAAGCTCTGTGGATCAACTAAATGCCATTTATATACACCACTCTATTGTTCTCCTTTTCACTCATTCTGTATCTTCATCTTGTTGCATATTTATTTATTGTTTTTCACCAAATCAGTATTACCACCAGTGGAACTCTCATGAGTCTCCTTTGTCACAGTATTCCTCCTAGCCACTTCTACAGTAGGAACAGGAACTACTTTGCACACTTACCCTCCTCCATGAAAACAGCAGTTGTTGTTCCCCAGTACCCTGGCCAAATTTACACTGTTCGGTATGCAATACCACCTAGGGCTCCCCCTGAAAGAAGACCTCTGGCCTAGTTGGAACTAACCTGGTCAACAAAGCACAAATAAAATAAAGTCAATAAATTATTGTGATAGGTGGGAACTGCAGTTTCAAGAATTCCAATTTCCTTGAAACAATTTCACTGAAAGTCATGTTCATTGAACCTGACTTTGCCATTTTCTACAGTGCTATAAAGTTAAAGGAGGTTGTCTTCTCACATGGTTATGGTGGAGAGACTCACCCCCTGAAAAAGAAAGCTTTATTTTTGCTTTACTGAAAGTATTTTTCAGCTGAAGTATTTCCCTGGGGTGGGACTCGATCACTGAAAGTGTTTTTTCAGCTGAAGCATTTCCCTGGGATGGGGCTTCTTCACTGAAATAGTTTTTCAGCTGAAACATTTCCATGGAGTGGGACTCACTAAAACTGTTGTTGTCTCTACTAACTGAACCCAGGTCATTTGAGACACAGTCAAGGCCATGCACTATATCCTGTGGAACTAGCTTCTGAGTGACACACTTTTTATGGACTAGGCCTAGAAATCTGTTATCCCCCAGCTTTTTTTTATTGAAATTTCAACATGTCAGTATTTACAGAGAAAGGAAGAATGCCAACTTTCCAAACTAAGTATTATAGCAGCAATGTAAATAATATTCAAAGAAAATGAAAATTGTGTATCCTCATATTTAGAATTTAACATTTCTAGTTACTCCAGTAGTTATATTTTCATTGTTTTGAGCTTTTTACTAACCTTAACTTCGTAGCATTCATTTCATTCTTAAGTAAAATAGGAGCAAGTTCCAAAAAATCTTTAAGGGTACAGAGTCAGACTTCCATTTTTTTTACTGCTTTTCTAGCCACTGCTAAAAGACTTCAAAAAAGAGAAAGTTGATTATGATTAACTTGTCTTGGAACAGGTACATTCATTAATAATGTTTCTCATTTCAAATCACAGTTGCCTGAACATACATCTTTAAAAAATCAATTGTATCAATACAGTAAGAATGCAGTTTTTTTACAACAAAAAATATCCAGTCGACCTTGACCACTGTCCTACATCTCCAGCATGTTACATTTTATTTATGTGGGGTTATAAAAGCTCTATGAACATGTTTCCACAAAAAAAATTCCAGTGTAAACTTGAAGTAGAATCAATTGATTTCATTAGTAACATTTTTCTTTGTCAATGACTTTTTCTAAACCACAAGATTCTAGAAAATTCCAGTACTCTGTATCAAAGTTATTATTTTTATTATTGTTTTAGAGTTTGTTCTTTAATGATTGTAACTGTAAAGGTATGTAGGCAATGTATAGATTTAATTCCATCTTTAGTCAAAAAGGTTAGATAATCATTTAATTTCCCAACAGTAAACTTTGCTAATAAAGTATCAGCTATGTTTAGATTATATTTTCTTGCAAACTTTTTCTCAGTTAGTACTGATTTATTATCATAACAGTCATACTGCAAAAGAATATGTTTATTACCCAAAATTTCTATTTACTGTTTTAATTTTCATAAGTGTATTGGGAAACTATTTTCAACATCTCTTCATTACAGCTTGAGATTTAAAGATGTCCTTCCATTTCACTGTTACAGTATTCATTACACTAGGGATCCCCTGAGAAGGGTGTCCCAATGTCTGGCCAGTACACCAAAGCCTTTAAGTTGCTTTCAGGTATGCCGTACATCACACGCATGCTCCTTGTGTAGCACAGGGCATAGAGGTGATGTCCGGCCGTACCATCCTCAGAACGTCTTTGCTGCCGGTCTGAACACCATTTTTTGTCGGTTTGAATACCCATTCTGTTGCTGGTTCACCAAGCCTTTACAGATAAGTGCCCTGTTCATTTTTTGTTCCCTTATCTTTCTTTTGCTGTATTGCTGCTTATGGGGTTTCATAGGTTCATAGGTATATACTAGGCTGTCTGCCGTACGGCATTTATAAGCCTAGCCAGAGTGTATTTGGCTTCCGCCTCCCTATTAGATTAGCCTACTGTGCCTCTGTAAAGTAGGTCACAGAAGTTACCCTTTTAAGATTAGTTTACTGTGCCTCTGTCTAGCAGGGACACAGAAGAGATCCCAGGGGTGAATTTGCGATTCCCATCCACGCGTCCAGATTTCGCTTGAAGAGGGTCAGCGAGGGGCTATGTCTAACATGAATTGGGATTCTATTCCAGAGTGAGGGGAGCCTCTAGGAAATGAATCTGTCCCTCCAGCATGTCCTATTTATTTTTGTGCTGAGGTTTAAGTCCCTGGAGCGTGTAGCTCTAAGGGACTTGCATTTTTTGAGGTGCACCATGTCCATTAATTCTGGGTTTGACATGACTTTGTACGTCAGGCATAGATCGCCTCTGAGTAGGCAGTAAGCAACTGAGTAGAGCTGGATTTTCTTTAGTCAAGCTGCATAGGACATCTGTTTGTAGCCCATGATCCTCTTGGTGAGGTACTTTTGGGGTCTCTCCAGTTGCTGCAGGTGTCGGGTAAGGTACATCCCAAAAGGGGCATTGTATTCAATTAGGGGCCTGATGAGTGATGAGTAGAGGGGCACAATGACCTCTTTTGATCTAGATGAGAACCCTTTTGTGATAAGGTGGGCTATATAGAAGGTCTTTCTAACCACTTTGGCAACGTGATTATCAAAGGAGAGATTACTATCTACTTTGGTCACCAAATCTCTTATTACTAATTCCGTACTTAATGGATTACCACCTATGTGGTAATTTGTGGGCACCTTGTTTTTCCCAAAGGGGATGACTATGCACTTTTTAGCATTTAGCTTGAGGCCGTGGCTCTGGCACCAAGCATCCGTCTCTGTGAGACCCTTTTGGAGGATGCTTGTGTCAGCTAGAGATTCGATTATGGCCCCCAGTTTGCAGTCATCTGCGAACTTTGTCAGCCATAATCCCCCCCGTGTTGGCCTGAACCTCAGAGAAGTATATACCAAACAAGAGAGGTCCCAGAACTGAGCCCTGTGGGATGTCACTTGTAACTGGTTTGGATTCGTACATGTCACCTGCGATTCTGACCATGTGGGTTCTATCTCTGAGCCAGTTTGCAACCCATCTTGCGATATAGGGGTTGACATTTAAGCTGGTAAGCTTATTTATGATGCCCGAGTTGGGTATTGCGTCAAAGGCTTTTGCGAGGTCCAGGTAGGCTGTGTGGACTACCTTGCCCTCATCTATGGCTTTGGTAACTGTTTCAAAGAATTCAACTAGGTTTAAGAGGCAAGATCTGCCCTTAACAAAGCCGAATTGGGTAGGGTCCAATGTCTGGAGGCTCCCAATGTCTTTGTTTATGAGTTCCATGATAATATGCTCCATGGCTTTACAGACCAGACTAGTCAGGCTTATGGGGCGATAGTTCCTGGGGTCCTATGTTCCACACCACCTTTGTGGAGTGGGACCACTGTAGCTGTATGCCATTCTTTGGGTACATATCCTGTAGTAAGGCTAAGTTTGAACAGTGACTTAATGTGAGGGTTCAGTTCTTCTTGGAGCTCATGTAAGATACAGCCTGGGACACCGTCCGGTCCCATAGATGCTGTGTTTTTTGCTTTGGAGAGGGCAGCTTTCACCTGTGCATCTGTGATGTCAGGGAGGTTACATTCAGTTGGGATAGGCATTTGCTCCTTTGGGAGGGAAGGGGGGGGTTGCGCTGAATCTGTCTGCCAGGATGTTGGCTATGTCTGTAGGTTCGGTATATTTTGTACTGTTATGCAACAATTCAGAGCATATCTGGGAGTTTCCACCCATATTCCTGACATAACTAAAGAAGGCCTTGTGATTATCTTTAGTGTCTAGGGCAATTTTTCTTTCGAAACTGGCCTTTGATGATTTTATGAGGGATCGAAGTTTCTTGCTAATACTGATCAGAGATGCCTTCCCTTTTTGGGATTTTGCTCTGTCATGTAGTAGCTTCCTCCTCCTGTTGTATAGCTTATTTATGGCCGGGGTCCACCAGACCGGTCTCCTGTTTTTGGAGGAGTGAGTCTTGGTTTTATTTGGGATAGCACGATCCATGCATTCCCGCAGGTGCTCATAGAATGCATTTGTAAAGGATTCTGCGGATTGGGCTGTATTATCCTCTGGTCCGGGGGCTTTGAAGGATTCCACCTCAGTCTTGAGAAGTGCAAAGTTGGCTTTTGAGAAATTCTTTACAGAGATTTCCTTGGCTGGGGGTGGGGATGGGATATGGATGTCCAGGGAAATATGTTTATGGTCTGATCTTACCAATGAGGGGTTTACCTCTGGTGTGGAACATAGAGTCCCCTTGTTGGTGATGACCAGGTCCAATATGTTGTTCCCTCTTGTGGGAGTGGTGACCAGTTGTTCCATCGCGTTAGAGTTTATAAATTCAAGGAACCATTGGGCGAGGGTGTTTGGGCTTGAGTAGTTTTCCCAGTCAATGTTTGGGTAGTTGAAGTCACCCAATAACATAGTGTTTGGAGAGACCTTCATATTCTCCAGTGTTCTCAGGAATGCCAAGTGGGGTTCCTGTAGTAGGGAGGGTGTTCTGTAGCAGGCTACAAACTGAAAGGCAGTTTTGCCTGCTGTTAGTTGCACATGGATGGTTTCCGATGCTTCGTGCAGTGCCACTAACCTGGAGGTGTAGGTATCTTTGATGAATATAGATACACCCCTCCTTTTGTGCTTCGGTCTGAGTTTTGGGGCCGAACCGCATGGTATGAGTTATAACCTGGTAGTGCTGGGGTGCTGTCAGGAACCTTGAACCAGGTTTCTGTTACTGCACAGACATCGATTTTCTCCATACTGAGGAGAGCCTCGAGTGCATGCATCTTGAGGTTTAGACTTCTGGCATTGAGTAGCATTACCTTTAGTTTTTTTATCCTTGGGTTGTCTATGGAGGTGGGTTTGTCCTTTGAGCCTTGCCTAAAAAAGGCACTATGGGGGTGGCAAGAGCCTTGGCCAGTATACAAAAGCCTAAGGGTGACAGGTGCAAGCCGTCCCTAGCGAAGCAATGTGGCTTGTCGAGCATGTCATCCCAGGCTGACAGACACTGGATCCCCTTTGAATGACACCAATACTTTAGCCAATTGTTGAAACTGATCATTTTGTCTTTATACTGTGGCATCATTCTTGGTGAGGGCAAGATGCTACTCAAGGTCAGGGTCATACCAGCCTGGGCTACATGGTCAGAGAGCTCCTCTATGTCTCTTTTCATGTAGTCCAGGGAAGGTCATTCACACCAGCATGGACAATGACGGAGTCATACTTGTACTTGCTTTGGAGTGACCTGAGTGCTTGCGTTATGTGGCGGATCCTGGCACCCAACAGGCAGCTTACAGTGACCTTCTCCTTGTTCAGTCTGGTGAGTGGAACGTCAGTGTGCCGGACAATAGAGTCCCCTATAACAAGTGTATTTGGTGTGTTGTTTGGCCTTAAGGACTGTGACTGTGAGGCACACTGATTTTGTGAGATATGTGATTCATGGGTATTGCTGAGGGGTGGCTGTTGCTTGGATATCTGCTTATGAGGTCTTTGCTGTTCAGGCATATTTTTATTTAGAGCCTCTGAGTATGTTTTTGTTTGTTTATGTGTTGGGTATGCAGATGCAATAGGTCTGTGTGAGACTGGATTTGTGGTGTGGGTGGTTACCTTTTCCTCCTGACTGACTGTGCCAGTCTTGGGTTGAGAGAGCTCTGCTTCCAGTTTGGCTGTGTAACTGCATCTCTCACATATATTAGAGTTTTTTGGAAGGAGGAAGAAAGGTAAATGCCAGTGTAGGAGACAGATTCCCCATAAAGACCATTATAAAAAGTGCCTAGTTTGCCTTGGCACATTGCATGACCAAACGTCATGTTGTATCTGTCAGGCCTTTGTTCCCAAAACCTTCATAGAAGGCTTTCTTCTTTGGCGATTTATTTTGAGACTCAATATCTTAAGCTTCTTGCTAAAGACATGATGGAGGGAACTTCTTGCTAGGAAAGACAGCTGTCTGGGAAGAAAAAGGTCAAGAAACCTAGGCTGGAATCTTCTACTGTACAACCTCTGCCAGACACACCTCCTAAGGCGAGTGATAGCTCGGAGGTTCACCTGGCTTCATCACTGGATTCTTCTGCCTTGACCAGGTTGGAGACCATCAGGGGTCCGACCTTATGCACGTCCGAGGAGGCATTCCAGACATTTGCTTCAGAAGTTCTGGGGGAACCTTGGCTGATTATCTCCGAAGCGCCTAAGGTTGTTCCTTAAATTTTAGTCAGAGAAGAAAACCTCTGCTACAATTATTGAATGCTGTCCAGGTTTAGAGCCTTCCAAATTTTTAAGGGGACATCCCCGTAATGAAAAAGCTGAAGACTAAACATATTTCCTCAGCTCCTAAGGCGCCACAGAGTGAATAGTAGTCCTTCACTCAGGGGTTGTTTAGTGCTTTCTTGGCTTTAAAACCTCCTCATGAAGTTTCTGTTCCAGCCCCCCTTGGTCCTCTACCCTTATGAGACCCAGAGAACAGGATTCCTCTGAGGAGGAGGCAGATTCACATGAGGAATCCCTTGTTTACTCCTTACTCCTCCCAGATTCCCTCTCCTTTGGATTATGGATCTGAGGAAAAGAATTCTGCCAGTCCTGAAACCCCCTTTGAATAGATTTCTCTTGGAGATGCTATATCTAGGGTGATGACATTCTTTAAATGGGATTGTGCTCAGTTGTCTGAGATACAAAAAAGGTATGAGCTACTGCAGATGGACTCTCTCAGACCTTCTGCTGTCTCTCCTGTTTTGGCTGTTTTGTTAGATGCCTTTTCTAATGCCTGTAAGGGTGCAGATTCTCAGCCCCCTGTTCCCATGAAACCTGGTAGGTTCTATAAGGCGTCTGAGGACTGTATGTTCTTGTAAAAATGTCCTTCTGCTGACCCCTTGGTGGTGTCAGTAGCTTCTGACAAACCTTCTTAATTGCTTCCTTCTAAGTTACTGCCTTCTGATAAAGATAGCAGAGCCATGGAAAGGCTAGGCAAGAAGGTCTATACCTCTACTACTTTGGCTGTTAGGCCTGTTAATTATCACACCCATATGCCCAGGTACTTGCTGGCTCTGCTTTCCTAGGCTTGTTAGGTGATTTCTGATCTTCCACACTCTGAAGGTAAAACTTTGCCTTTTCCCTTTTAGGGACTTCCTTCCAGGTGACTTGTCATTCCATCAAATGTAGTTATGATGCAGCAGATGCTTCTTCTAGGGCTGCTGCTTTTGGGTCAGTGATGAGAAAGTATTCTTGGCTTCGGCTTCACCCTTTCCTTGATGATATTAAGGCTTAGTTGGTGAATGACTCTCTAAATAATAAACACTTGTTTGGTGAAGCTGCTGCTGATTTAAGTCCCTTCAGGATAAGGGCAAGGCTTTATAAGAACTTAAACGTGTTTGTTTCTCCTGTGCCTAAATTAAAAAAAAAAATACCCAATAAGTCAGCCTTTGTTCACAGGCAATCTTGCCCTCCTTCTAAGGGTAAAAAGGGTGGCAAGTGAGCTCCTACTCCGAAGGCTTCTCAGACTTCTGTGTCTCAGAAGTCTCCTTTTCCTGATAAACCAGGTGCTGTCTGACTATCCTATTCTTCCCAGCCACTTTCCTCTTCACCTCTCTTTCTTCTTGTTTGGCTAAAGAGTACTCAGGATTCCTGGGTTCTAGCATTATCTGCCAGGGATATTTCATGGTCTGGAAATCTCTGCCATTTTTATGGGAACTCTTCAGCCCCCTCAGGAACAGTTGTCCTTCTTTCCAGGGATTTTTGAGGTCTTTTGACACAGTGAACTATTCAAAAGGTGCCTGTGTCCCAAGGGGGAGGGAGGGTTTACTCCAGGATGTTTCTAGTATCCAGGAAAGAGAGTACCTGGAATCCAATTCTAGACCTCTCTCATCTAATGCTTTTCTGAAGGTGCCCTCTTTTAAAGGTTGTCCCTTCAGACTTTGTTCCCTGTTTTGCTTCCTCAGGCTTGTATGGTATCTCTGGATCTCAAGGATGCTTATCTCCATTTCCCTATTCATCCCCTTTTCAGGAAGTTTTTACATTTCTCTGTTGCTCCTTGTCATTTTCAAGTCTCTGCTTTGCCCTTTGGCCTTTCTACTGCCCTAAGGGTATTCATCAAGTCCCTTGCTGCTGTGATTGCTTTCCACAGGCTTCCGGGGATCCAAGTCTTTCCTTACTTGGACAACCTTTTTCAGGTATCCACTCCAGAGATCTTGTTGCAAAATCATTTTGCAATTTCTCTTCTGCAAAGCCTGGGGTTCACAATAAACTTCAAAAAGTCTTTTCTGACTCCTCAGGACCGTGTTTTTCTGGGGAGTAGGATCCAGACTGCCTGTGCTGGCTTCCCTGCCTCCCCCTAGGCCTTAACACTCATTTCCTTTTTTCAAACTCTTAACAGCCAGGGAATTATTTCTGAGAGATCTGGGGTTCATTGCCTCCACCATTCCTATGCTCTCTCTGACCACACTCCACATGGGAAAGTTTCAGTGGTTTCTGAAGTCAGTTTGGCTTCAACAGCCATGTCCTCGCAAATTTGTAGTTCCTCATCTGCCATGTCTGAAGAAGGAACTTCATTGGTGGCTTCAGCAATTCTCTCCATATCCAGAGCTCCCTTTTCATCCCTATCTTCCCTGTCAGGAGCTGTTCACAGACAATGAATGAGGAGTAGCATTTGGCTCCCTAAAGGTGCAGGGTGTTTGGTTAACTGTTCAACAGAAACAGCATGTCAGTGTCAGAGATGTGAGCTCTTCTGCTGGCTCTTCAGGCTTTTCTTCCTCTAATCTCCCCAAGACCTCTCAAGGTGTTTACAGATAATACCACAGTGATGTGGTATGTAAACAACCGGGGGCAAGAGCTTATCTCCTTTTCTGGTTGGCATTCCTGGTGTGGGAACTTGCTGTCCAGTATCAAGTGGCTCTTCAGACAGTTTACATTCCCTCAGATCAAAATATTGTGGCAGACCTTGAGCAGGTCCTTAACTCAATCCCACGAATAGATGCTTCACAGGGATGTGTTTCTGGACATTGTCCAGCAGTGGGGTACTCCTCAAATAGATATTTTTGCCTCCCCTCTGAACGGACAGCAACTTCTTTTTTGTGCCAGAGTCCCAGGTTTTCTGGTTTGGAAGGTGGACACCCTACCTTTTTCTTGGGAGGGGTTGTTTCTTTACGATTCCCCTCCCCTTCCCCTCAGTCCAAAAGTCCTGTTCAAAATTTGGCAGGATGCTTCCAGAATCTTGTTGGTGACTCCATTTTGGCTGAAACAGCATTGGTTCCCTCTTCTGCATTTATCCAAGGGCAATCATCACACGTTACCTCACAGGGTGGACCTACTCACAAGACAAGGGATCTCTTATCCATCCCCACTGCTTCACTCTTCAACTGACACTGTGGGTGATAGGATTTTGATTCCACATAGACACTTTTTTTTGAGGATGTGCTTAGGGTCCTGCAGGAGGCCAGGAAACCCAATACTAGGAAATCCTACTTATCCAAATGGAAAAGGTTTTCAGCTTGGTGTCTTTCATGTAAACTGGATCCACTTTGACGGATATTTCTTTGGTTCTCTCTTATCTGTGTCTATTCCTCAATGGTGGTTTGGCGTATTCTTCTGTTAAGGTCCACTTATCAGGTATTTCTGCTTGTCTCTGCCTTTAAATTTGAAGCTAAACATTTTCGTAAAGGTGTTCTTCATATTAGGCCTCCCAGGAAGCCTGTTCTTCCTCCCTGGGATCTTAATTTTGCTTTGGAAAAAATGACTCCTGCTCCTTTTGTACCTGCAGCTTCAGCTTAGTTTCCTTGCAATATTGCTGTTAAAAGACTGTACTTTTGTTAGCCTTTTCTTTTGCCAGATGGGTGTCTGAGCTTCAAGCCCTTATTACTTGCCCTCCTTTTTTGGTGTTTCATAAGGACAGGCTGTCCTTGTGAACCAAGGTGGTAATAAGTTCCCCCTTAATCAATGTATTCATTTGCTCACTTTTTCCCTTCTCCGCAGTCTGGCAGTGTGAAGGTGCTGCACACGTTGGATGTGCATAAACAATTCAGATTTTATTTGGGTAAGACTAAGATTATTATAAAATCTGATCAGCATTTTTGTTTCCTTTAATCCTTGGTCCTTAAGATTAGCTGTGTCCAAGCAAACTGTTTCTTCTTGGATCTCTAAAGCTATTTCTTTTTGTTATTCCTTTCATGGTGAGAGCCTTCCTTATCTGTTACGGCTCATTCTACTAGAGCTGTGGCTTCTTCTGGTGCTTTTTTCAAAGGTTTGGATACCAACTGTACTCTTGAGACAGCTACCTGGACTTCTGTGCATAGTTTTACCAAGCAGTACAAGTTGGATGGAATCTCCAGAAGTAGAGCTAGTTTTGCTAGGGCCATCCTTCATGGCTTCCAAGAGAGCTCTGCTGGTCCTTCCACCTCCCAGGTTTCTTCCTGAGCTTTGGCATTCTCCCTAGTGTAACGAATACTCCAGCATTGAAATGGAAGGGCATAGTAGAGTTGTGTAAAATATTACCGTAAGAGTAGATGTCCTTCTCTTCACTGTTGCAGCATTCACTCCCTCTGGGTGTACTGATTACCCTTCTATTCCTTGGACTGGTGTTCCTACTGGAGCTCTCAGTTCTGAGGATGGTATAGCTGGATGTCACCTTTATGCCCTGTGCTATGCAAAGAGCATACATGTGATGTACAGTATATCTTAAAGCAACCTAATGGCTTTGGTATACTGGCTGGACATTGGGCCACCCTTGGCAGGGGATCCCTAGTGTAATAAACACTGCAACAGTGAACAGAAGGGCATCTACTGTTACAGTAAGATTTTACACAACTGTACTTTATAAAGTGAGAGAGTACCTTTTCTTCAAATTTTCACAACACCTTTGTATTTAACAGAGAAAAGCAACTTTTTGCATTATTAAGATGTCTACTTTTCACCAGCTTGATGGCATGGAGGAGTAAAATCCTGGCTTCAGTCCAGGCAGCCTGAATTTGAATAGTAGCTCAAGCACTTGATGGAGCTGATAGGGAGGCTGTGCATGACTATCCTGAGAGGAGGTAGAGCAGGCTATGTACTGTAGAGGTCCTTCAAGGCACATAACCTGTGAGCAGGTGTATGCTTCACCAAGCCAACATGTTTAGTAAGCAAATATATGAGAAGTGTGCCCTTACTGCAGGGAGAAGACATATTATGACTTGTGCAGTAGTGCAAGTATCACCTCCCTCCCCATTACCTAAGGGAGTGTTTAAAGCAGGCAAAAATGCATTCATAGTTGTGATGCCAATAAGGACAACAATCCTCATGGCTGCATGAATGATGGCCCTCCAGATGGTTTTTGCTTTCTGCTGTTTTTAATTTCTCTAAATCTTTTGGATTTCTAATACCATGATGGGAATGGAACCCATTCCTAAGTCACAGTACGATTAAAGTTCATGAAATTGGTATTGTTTCACTCTTTGATGTCAGCCAGAAGTGCTCTTCGCAGTACCCGGAATGTGTCCAGTAATGACTCCTTCTGCAATTCGTATGGTGTTACATGAATTGGTAACATATCTAAATACAATTGTAAATTCTTTTTTGTAAGACCAGTTGCTCCTACTACTATTGGAACTGTCTGGGTATCTTTCTTCCACATGACTCTCGTTTCTGCCTACAGATCCAGGTATTTTATGACTTTGTCTCTCTCTGTATGCAAGGCACTCTAGTCACTGGATGTGGCGATTTCAATGATCCATGCTACTTTTGTCTTTTTCTTGGACCACTATATCCGGTTTTCTAGCATCTGTCTTTTGAACTGTTGGTATTGGGTAATCAAATGTGATATAAGCTTCATAACTTTCTATGATTCTTTGTGGCTCATGTTTCCAGTGTTTTTCAGCCACTCCAGTACCATAATGTTTGCACAATCTCCAGTGTAACAGTCTCGCCACATTATTATGCCTTTCAGTATACAGTTCCTCTGCCATTAATGCGTTGCACCCAGCAACAAGGTGTGTCACTGTTTCCAATTCCGTTTTACAAAACCTACATATGTCTATTTCTCTCACATGTTCAATGGACTTTGTAAACCAGCGTGTATGTACCCCACTATCTTGGGCTTGCCAATATTAACCTTTCTTTTCTTGGTTTGAATTCACCTCTCCTTAACCATTCCTGCATTCATTCTTGATCAACATCAGGCTCTTCCAGAAGTTTTCTATACTTGCAACTGTATTTATGTTTTTTCCACATTTCTTGCCTTCTCATCTGGTCCTTCACCTTATATTCTTTCTTTTGTTTTTTGGCACATTCAGTTGCTGCCTGTTTTTTATCCACTTCTGGTTTGATTTCCATTCCTGCTTGACGTTGATATGCTTTTGCTAAATTAAGCAGAGATGTCATTTTAGATTTATTCTCCTCATGTTTCAAAACTTTCACTACAGTTGGATCTTGTGAGGTCAGTAAATATGTGTGGAGTCCCATGATTACAGATCTGTACATGTAATCAATTTCAAGGAGGCCCATCCCTCTATCAGAACAGGGAATATATAATATTGGTATGCACTGATTTTTATAAATCATTTGGTAAGCATGAAGAATCCTTCATGTTTTTATATCCAGTCTATCCAACCCTTTTTGGGGCCAGTCAATCACTCCAACTGTACGTTAGGACAGGAAGATCAAATTGATTTTATAGCTTGGATCTTGTTCCTAGATGTCAATGCTGTTTTCAGGATTAATTTAAGTCTTCTAAAGTACTCCTTACTGAGTTCTCTTCATGTTTGTTCAAGTTTTATTGCTGATCCGTCATCATTTCCCAAGTACTTATACACTCCCTCTTGCTCAAGTTCTTTTATATCACATTCTTGTCCCAAACTGATGTTTTTCTGGTGCTGCAGTTTTCTTTTTTTAAAGGTTGCTTTGCACATTTTTCAAGACCAAATGACATTCCAGTATCATCTGAAAAAGTTTTGACAACCTTCAGCTGTGCTTTCAGTTCCTCATCTGATGGGCTATACAGTTTTAATTAATCAACAAAGAGAAGATGAGAAGTCGTTAGACTTTGTTGTTTTCAAGGAGCCGAATTGTACCATGCCTAAGCTGTTAAGTAAACAGCTTAATGGATTAATGGCAAGGCAGAATAGCAACGGTGACAAAGACTCACCCTGGAATATCCCCCTTTCAATTTTTATCCGTAGGATAATAATCTGTCCTTTAGCATGGCTTAATTGCAAAGTGGTCTGCCACTGTTCCATGGTTACTGTCATGTAGTCAATCAGTGTAGGGTGTATCATATACATTTCTAAGCACTCTTTTATCCTTGAATGTGGGATGGTATCAAATGCTTTTTTGTAGTCAGTCCATGCCATACTTAGATTCTTCCCCTTCTTACAGTTCTCCACTATAACTTTGTTTAACAACAAATGATCATTTGTTCCATATGACTTTCTTTTATTGCCCTTTTGGTTCTACTGCCATAATTGAGTTTTCTTCTAAATAACTATAAACTCTGTCGGCGCCAATTCCCGTGTATAGTTTATATGTCATTGGAAGACAAGTTATTGGCCTTTATTTTTTAGGGTAGCTTGCAGGTTCACTCTTAAGTAAGAGCATCGTTTTTCCTGTTGTTAACCAGTGCGGTGTATGTTCAGGGTGCGCATATAAATAGTTCTTACTCATGGCTAAATCTATGTGCAAAGAAGTCAATACTTTAAGCCAAAAGTTAGGTTCTGCATCTGGGCCTGGGGTTTTTCCATTTAAAGCCTTTTCTCAACTTTGTTTTAATCTTTCCGGCTATTTCATCCCATTTCATATCCTGTACCTTTAAACTTCTTATTCTTTCTTTTACTTCTATCCATTTAGCATCTTTATGTTCCACAGAATCTTCATAGATACCTCTCCAAAATGTATCTACTTCCTCCTTTTTTTGCAGTCTTTCAATTCCTTTTACCTTTCCCAATTCTCTACAAAACTTTTTTGGGTCATCAGTAAATTGCTTATTTTGTGCTTTTCCCTTATATTTATCTTCGTATCTTCTAAGTCTTTCCGCCTGTTTTGAAATTTTTAGTTTGTTATCTGAAATAGTGCATAATAGATACTGGTATGTTATAATACTGCTTATTGCTTGTATCACATCTATCTTTCTTAGTATTTTTGTTTATCTAGTCCCTCTTCTATAATCTTCTAACAATGACACTTCTTGGCTTAGCTGCTTTATAGTTTTCTCTATTCGATATTTCCATGATAGTATTCGCTTTCACTTACTCTTTTCCCTCGCTACCCAGTGTTCCTGTGGTAGAACTTTATCATTTATTAATTTAGCAGCACAGTAATATATTCTGTTTACTTCTGTTATATCACATGGATCTCTATGGACAGTCTTAATTACTGTGTTCATAGGTAGGTACTAGGCTATTGGCCCTAGGGCCTGTACAAGCCTAGCCAAAAAGGTACCGTGGCTTTTGCCACCCAAGCAAATTATTTTCTTGTGCCCCAGTCTAGCAGAGCCACAGAAGTGATTCCCGGGGTGAATTTCCTATTACCCATCCAATCATCAAGATTTTTCTTGAAGAGTACTAATGAGTAGCTCTGCTTGACATAGGTAGTCTGTTCCAGAGTATGGGAAGTCTCTGGGACAGGAATCTATCCCTCCATCATGTTCTGTTTATTGTGGTGAGAAGGTTTAGGTCCCTAGAGCGTGTAGCTTGGAGAGATTGGGATTTTTTTAAGTGGAGCATGTCCAACAGCTCTGGGTTTGACATAGCTTTGTATGTTAGGCAGAGATAGCCGCTGAGTAGGCAATATGCGATGGAGTAAAGCTGGAGATTTTTGAGACAGTCTGCATAGGGCATCTGTTTGAGGCCAGTAATCCTCTTTGTGAGGTATTTATGTGGCCTTTCCAGTTGTTGTAGATGTCTTGTGAGGTACATATCAAAAGGGGCGTTGTACTCTATAGTGGGTCTAATGAGTGATGAGTAGAGGGGAACAATGACGTCTTTTTTTCTGGATGAGAAACCTTTTGTGATGAGGTGGGCCAGGTAGAAGGATTTCCTGACCACTGTGGCGATGTGATTATCAAAGGAGAGACTACTGTCCACCTGGGTCCCAAGGTCTCTTATCACACTTTCAGTGTTAAGTAGACTACCGCCTATGTGGTAGTTCATGGGTGCAGAGATTTTACCAAAGGGGATGACAGTGCACTTTTTGGCATTGAGCTTGAGACCATGGCTTTGACACCAGGCATCTGTCTCAGTGAGGCCCTTTTGTAGGATGTCCACATCATTAGGAGTTTTTATTATTGCTCCTAGTTTGCAGTCATCTGTGAACTTAGTTAGCCAAAGACCTTCTGTGTTAGCCTGTACTTCAGAGAAGTATATACCAAACAGGAGAGGACCCAGGACTGAACCCTGTGGTGCTTTACTTGTCACTGGTCTGAAGTTTGAATTGGAGTCTGCTGCTTTCACAAGGTGGGTTCTGTCAGTATGCCAGTTGGCAACCCATCTTGTGACATAGGGATTTATACCTAGTTTAGTGAGTTTATCTATAATTCCAGAGTGGGGGATGGTGTTGAACACCTTGGTGAAATCGAGATAGGCTGTCTGGACCACCTTACCCTCATCTATGGCTTTGGTGACTGCTTTAAAGAAGTCTATCAGGTTTCAGAGACATGATCTGCCTTTTACAATCCCAAACTGTGTGGGGTCCAGAGTTTGAAGATCTCCAATGTCTTTGTTTATAAATTCCATGATGATACATTCCATGAACTTGCAGACCAGGCTCCTCAGGCTAATGGGGCGGTAGTTCCTGGGGTCTGTTGTGGCTCCCCCTTTGTGGAGTGGTATAACCGTCATGGTGGGCCTTTCAGTGGGCACAAAGCCTGAGGTGAGGCTATGACTGAACATGGTACTTGGGTGGGGTGCCAGTTCATTCTGTAGTTCGTGTAGAAGGCAGCCTGGGATGCTGTCAGGTCCCATGGATGCTGTGTTCTTGGCTTTGGAGAGTGAGGTTTTTACCTGTGCAGCCGTGATTACAGGAACTTTGCATTCTTCTGGTGTAGAGATGGGCCCTTTAGGGGATGAGAGGGGGGTAAAGTTAGCACTGAACCTATCTGCCAGGATGTTGGCAATATCAGATGGTTCTTTTATCAAGCTTCTGACGTTTGGGGTTTTATTAACCTTCTGCAGTCTATTTCTCTCATTGATCTTGATATATCTGTCTTTGTCTATTAAATCAAGCAACTCCTCTCTTAACTCATTTTCTTCCATACTGAGGGCATATCCCTTGTTTTCCAACTTCATCCTGTGCCATCCATTGCTCTTTTATATGGAAACTCACTGGCCTATCACTCCTCAACATTGACTGCATCAGAGTTTCTACAGTTTCCTGTCCCTTTCCTTGCTGTCTAGCTTCAAATGAACATTTATACTGGTTTCCTGTGGAAGGCTCCAAATTATCTTCTTATGGCACCTGACCAATTGCTTCCTGTTCCACTGGTTCCCCTTAATTTGGATATCCATTGCTCTAGCCTGTTGTGGTGCCTTCTGTACTCGATTTACTACACTGAATCCTTCTCTTTGCAGCTGTTCCATAACCTCAATTTCTATTTCTTCGACTTCTCCATTACTAATATCTTTTTCTACTTTTCCTCTTAGACTTCTTATTTTTTTGTATTGTACATTTTTCCATATCTGGATTCCTTTCCCTATATTTTTCTTCAAATATCTTTGGTGCTGCTCTTTTTGCATTGGTTAGTTTTGCTTTCACCTTTGCATAAATGTTACACCATATTAAATCTCTTTTCCTTTCCCCTGTCCATATTTCTTCTTCACATGTCTCCTGATCTTCTTGCTTTTCCTTATTCTTGGGGACTCATTCACTCTTGCCATTGTGGATATTGCTATGATCTCTTTACTAAGGAATGAATGGATTTGAGTCCACTAAATGTAGGCATGTTGGTTGGCAGGCACAGGGGTAAAGCACAGTAGAGAGAAAAAAATAAAAGTTGTTTGCTTTTCAACAAGCCATCATATCCTCTGTGGGCACTCACATAGATGGAGACTGCTGATTGTCTTACTATGAAAAAAAAAAAAAAAGAAAATTGTCAGTTTCCTTGCTGTGGAGGTATGTGCTGCAAACATACAGGTAACTCTAAGGATTTGTCTAATGTCTGTTATGATACTTACCTGCAATATTTCCTTTACACTTTCTGGCAGGTATAGTTGCAACCCATTTTGTGAGATAAGGTATATTCAGTGTCTTTCCATTCTGGCCCCCACTAAAAGTAGGTAATTTCAAGTTGAAGTTTCTTCATTAATGTTAATTAATCCTTATCCTGGCAGATAGATTCAGTGCAAACTTCACCCCCCCCCCCACCACCACCTCCAAAAGGGCCAACAACAATACCGGAAAAGTGTAGTGTCCCAAAAATCACAGACGCACAGGTGAAAGCAGCCCTTTCAAAAGCCAAAAACACAGCATCAATGGGACCAGATGGTGTCCCAGGCTGCGTCTTGCAGGAACTACAGAACGAACTGACCCCCTACCTAAACACGCTGGTTAACCTCAGCCTCTCCACAGGCTACATGCCCATAAAATGGCGCACAGTAATGGTTATTCCTTTCCACAAAGGAGGGGCCACAACTGACCCTGGTAACTATCGCCCCATAAGCCTGACTAGCCTGCTCTGCAAGGGTATAGAGCGCATCATCATGGAACTCATTAACAAAGACATTGGGAACCTCCAAGCACTTGACCCGACCCAGTTCAGCTTTATTAAGGGCAGATCATGTGTACTAAACCTGGCTGACTTCTTCGAGACAGTCACCAAGGCCGTAGATGAGGGAAAGGTGGTTCACACAGCCTACCTTGACATCGCCAAGGCTTTCAGCACCATTCCCCACTTGGTTATTACAGAAAAACTCCCCAGCCTGAACATAAACCCCTACGTCATGAGATGGGTTGCCAACTGGCTTACAGGCAGAACTCGCACGGTAAGAATAGCGGGCTGCAGGTCTGACTCTAAACGAGTCACAAGTGGTGTCCTGCAAGGCTCGGTCCTGTGACCCCTACTGTTCGTCATATACTTCTCAGAAGTACAGGCAAACACAGGAGGACTATGGGTAACCAAGTTCGCCGATGACTGCAAACTGGGAGCCATAATTGACTCTCCGGCTGACATGGACATCCTCCAAAAGGGTCTTACTGAGATGGACACCTGGTGTCAAAGTCATGGCCTCAAGCTAAGTGCCAAAAAATGCATAGGCATCCCGTTTGGGAAAAACAAAACACCTACGAATTACCACATAGGTTGCAGCCCCCTTAATACAGAAGAGGTAATAAGAGATCTGGGGACCCAGGTAGATAGTAATCTCTCCTTTGACAATCATATTGCCAAAGTAGTTAGGAAATCCTTCTATGTGGCCCATCTAATTACTAAAGGGTTCACATCTAGAACTAAAGAGGTTATTGTGCCCCTCTACTTGTCACTCATTAGACCCATTATAGAGTACAATGCCCCATTTGGGATGTACCTCACAAGACACTTCCAACAGCTAGAAAGACCACAAAAGTACCTCACCAAGAGGATTACTGGTCTCAAACATATGTCCTATGCAGCCCGACTGAAAAAACTCCGGCTGTACTCAGTGGCATATCGCTTACTCAGAAGTGATCTCTGCCTGACTTACAAAGCCATGTCCAACTCAGAATTGATGAACATGCTCCACCTAAAGAAATCCAAGTCACTGCGAGCCACACACTCTAGTGAGCTAAACCTCACCACAACCATAAATAAAACATGCTGGAGGGATAGATTCCTGTCACAGAGACTCCCCATGCTTTGGAACAAAATTCCTAACTACATTAGGCAGAGCCCCTCACTAACACTCTACAAGAGAAACCTTGATGATTGGATGGGTAACAGAAAGTACACCCCTGGGATCACTTCATTGGCTCTGCTTGACAGAGGATCAGTTAATTAATCAATGGGGTGCCGAAAGCCAACACACTCTGGCTAGGCTTATAAATGCCCTCGGACAGATAGCCTAGTACCTACCTATGAACCTATAATAACATATTTGAGAGGAGCTGAGTTGAAAGAGGAAACAAGAAAATGCTCTTAAATATATTTAACATACTCTGATTTCAGATAACAGCTCAAGGATCACTTCTTCACCCAAGAAAAGTGCAGCTGTACTCACTCGGGTCACGTTACATGAATCCTGCAGCTCTCTCACACGCAGCTTTATCCCTGTTCTATCCTTCCTTATCTCATCTTGCCATCACCTTACTTACTGCCTCTCATTCATTCTACTTCTCTGTTCTCTTTGTATTTCTTTCTGTCTCACACTTCTTTTCCTTTCTACGCCTCTTCCCTCTGCATGCCTCTCTCACCTTTCCTCTGTCTTTCCCCTATGCTATCCTTTCTTGCAACTATTCTAACTTGCCTCTTGTGATGTCTTCACACCTCTCTATATAATGATATGCTGCTATCCCTGTAGTATAAGCCATCTCAGTTATTATGGCTACATCTTATCCATAAAGTTTTGCTAAGCATAATTCCATTTTTCCATACATGTTTTAATATTGTAAACTGCTTCTTGTACTAAAAGTTGTAGCATATCCTTGTATCTCTAAATATGTTTTGTTTGTTTCTTATGTGAGTCTGTTCACTTGGGCTGTGCCTGCAAACGCCCCATTGAGATCAGTGCACTATCTCAGATAAATATAAATAAGTAAATAAATAAACTTTCAGTAAAGTATTATGCTGTTTACTTTCAAAAGCCTGGGAGATTGCCTGCCTGCAATCTTCCATAGGAAGATGAGGCTTATAGCCGATGTAGGGAATTTAAATGATAACATCCAACACCAACATGGCAGTTATACTAATAAGGCACCAAATAATGAATTTTCCAAACTGTTTTTTTTTTTTTCACATCATGGCGTGGGCCAGGTCACATGTGGCTCTCAATCATTAGCACTTCACATAAGCACCTGGTAGGTGCAGGGGGCATGTGTGAGCAGGTCAGTAACCCTCATGGGGATATGAAGAAAAATAGTTTACCTTTGTATCTCATGAGGGTGCTAAGGAGTGAAAATTATCATATTTAGGCAATCTTCTCCTGGTACATGTGTTTCATGCCAGTGTTCATACCTTAACACCATTTTGCCATTCCAACATTGTGTGAACTACATAATAGTCATATTGCAACAGGTCACACTAACAAAGTACCCTATGGTGAGCAGCAAGTTCCAAAAACAGGAAAAGGGTGTGACCACAAAAAGCCTGCCATAGTTCTTTGGAATGTGACCTGGTGAATAGTCATGGGATCCAGAGGGTACAGAGTTTGGCAGAGCTCCCCAGTGGTGCATCAAGGAAAGCAAGGTTTTTCTTTATTTGCTGCATAGGAAATGTGGAACGTGCCCAAATTTGGACTAGTGCAAGCATCTCCAGTGTGAAATGGATGCCTGACACAGTCATGCTAAGGTGGCATCTGAGGTCGTTAGCATATGCTGCTCTGGTGAGCAGTGCAGGCACCACTACAGCAACTTTAGGAGAAGAAGAAAGGGATATAATGCCCTTCTTAACTAATGGGAAGAAGAGATCAGATAATAGGCACCAGAGATGTACTGTAAGTAATATCTGCCTTTACTTGCATTGGTTTTCATATTTATGGTGTGATTATTATGTACATGCAACTTAAGGACTATTTTTCTAGCTCAGGAGGCTAATTTAGTGAACAGCCTTATGTGTCAGAGATGAAAGGAGATGTTTTCTAGGTGATGGATTTTGTATTGTTTATTTTTATTTGTCAATTCTACCTGCGATACAGGCAACTTGTCTCTTCTGTAATATGATCCAACCTATTTTATTATTTTATTTATTGATTGACATTTGTTTACCAAGAAAGTCCAAGTGGGTGGATGCCTATTTTCAGCAGAAGCATGGGAAGAAAATCTCCAAAGTATAACACAAATATTTTAACAATAATATCTTCAAAAATAAAACAAAAACATCAACAGTTTAAATAATTATACCAAATTAGACATAACGAGAAAAAAATCCTTAAGAATGGATAACTTATGTAAAGAACAATTTAATATTTAGAGAAGGTTTAGCTAGTTTATATAGAATTTAAACGTAAGATAGTTTAATATTAACAGAAACTGCCATATGAAGTGATAGAAAAAACAGGGTTATGGCGTATTTAGAAATATTGTGACCAACATTTCTGTCCAATGCAACTCGTTTATTCATGTCATAGTATTTTAATATTAGTGCTTCTGTAACTAGTTTTCTACAGCAATTCAAAATGCAATTCTTTTTGACTGCTAATATCATCCTCTAACATTTTTAGTCGACGGCTTAGTCAACAGAAACTAGAAAGGATTATTACCAAACTTAGGGAGCCTTTAACACAATAAATACCCAGAGATCCTGTAGAGGTATTAAATATATTTTGGAAAATTTATGAAAGTTTGTATAAAGCAGAGAAATGTGGAAATGACGAAAGAGGACAAATGGAAATATTTTTGGAAGATTTGAGTATGCCAAGGTTAGAGATGATGAAGCTCAACAATTAACAGCTAAGAATGGAGCAGATGAGATAAAAACAGTGATGTGTAAATAAATCTGCAGGAAAATCTCCAGGAAGTTTGGAAGCCAGGAGGGAAGAAAGTGATCTGTGAAGTATTGCTTAACAGTATTTTAAAAGTAGGGGAAAGTGCCAACATTCTGGAAGAAAGCTGTAGTGGCTGTAATGCCTAAAGATGGTAAAGATGCATCAGCCTTTGCTTCATATAGGCCCATTTCAGTTTTAAACCATAATTATAAAGTGTTTATGTCTGTAATAGCTAAAACAATGGCAAAGGTATTGCCAAAATTGATAGATATGGATCAGTGTGGTTTTATGGAGAGGAGGCAAACATTTGATAAGATTAATAGAGCAATAATGTCCCAGAGGGAAGCAAAATGTAAGAAAATACCATAGTTGTTGGTGGGTCTTGATGGAGAGAAAGCATTCAGTAGAGTAAGCTTGTATTTTATGAGTGAGGCAATGGAACCATTAGCATTTCCTGATATAATAATAAGGTTAATTAGGAGGATGTATGAGGGAATGGAGGGAGAAACTGAAGTGGGAGGGTTCTTCTCTGACAGCTTGTGTCTGAACAGAGGAACAAGGCATAGGTGTTCTCTTTCCCTTTTGTCATTTGCATTACATTTAGAGCCATTTGCAAAAAAGTAAGCGACTTGGACATTCAAGTATATAATTTTTATGGTATTCAAGAAAAGTTGGTTTTATTTGCAGACAGTATTGTTTTGTACGTGATGAAACCAGAAAAGGACATCTCTTTGTTGTGGAATATTTTGTGATACTTTGAAGTCTTTTCAGGACATGAAATTAATGAAGGTAAAACAGGGGCTGTAGTTGTAAACTACGTACACACACACATGAATTGCTACACCATTTCCTGTAATCACGGCTGCACAGATAAAAATCACACTCTCCAAAGCCAAGAACCCAGCATCCATGGGACTAGACAACATCCCAGGCTGCGTTCTACACGAACTACAGAACGAACTGGCACCCCACCTAAGTACCATGTTCAATCATAGCCTCACCTCAGGCTTTGTGCCTGCTGAGTGGTGCGCAGCAACAGTTATCCCACTCCATAAGGGGGGAGCTACCACGGATCCCGGGAACTACCGCCCATTAGCCTGACGAGCCTGGTCTGCAAGGCCATGGAACATATCATCATGGAACTTATAAACAAAGACATTGGTAATCTCCAAACTCTAGACCCCATCCAGTTCGGGTTTGTAAAAGGCAGATCATGTCTCCTAAACCTGAGAGTTCTTTGAAGCAGTCGCCAAAGCCGTAGACAAGGGTAAGGTGGTTCACACAGCCTATCTAGATCTTGCCAAGGCTTTCAACACCATCCCCCACTCTGGAATTATAGATAAACTCACTAAACTAGGTATAAATCCCTATGTCACAAGATGAGTTGCCAACTGGCTCACTGACAGAACCCACACTGTGAAAGTAACAGACTCCAAATCCGACTTCAGACCAATGACTAGTGGAGTACCACAGGGTTCAGTCCTGGATCCTCTCCTGTTAGCCTGTACTTCAGAGAAGTAGATACCAAACACAGAAGGTCTTTGGCTAACGAAGTTCGCAGATGACTGCAAACTAGGAGCCATAATTGATACTCCTAATGATGTGAACATCCTACAAAAGGGCCTCACTGAGACAGATGCCTGGTGTCAAAGCCATGGCCTCAAGCTCAATGCCAAAAAGTGCATTGTCATCCCCTTTGGTAAAAACTCTGTACCTGTGAACTACAACATAGGCGGTAGTATACTTAACACCGAAAGTGTGATAAGAGACCTTGGGAAACAGGTGGACAGTAGTCTCTCCTTTGATAATCACATTGCCACAGTACTCAGGAAATCCTTCTACATGGCACACCTCATCACAAAAGGTTTCTCATCCAGAAGAAAAGAGGTAATTGTTCCCCTCTACTCATCACTCATAAGACCTATTATAGAGTACAATGCCCCTTTTGGTATGTACCTCATGGCATCTACAACAACTGAAAAGGCCGCAGAAATACCTCATAAAGAGGATTACCGGCCTCAAACAGATGTCCTACATAGACCGTCTCAAAAGACTCCAGCTTTACTCCGTCGCATATCGCCTACTCAGAGGTGATCTCTGCCTAACATACAAAGCTATGTCAAACCCAGAGCTGTTGGACATGCTCCACTTAAAGAAATCCCAATCCCTCAGAGCTACATGCCTTTAGGGACCTAAACCTTGTCACCACAATAGACAGAACATGCCGGAGGGATAGATTCCTGTCCCAGAGACATCCCATACTCTGGAAAAAACTACCTATCTATATCAAACAAAGCTCCTCATTAGCACTCTTCAAGAAAAATCTTGATGATTGGATGGAAAATAGGAAATTCACCCTGGAGTCACCTCTGTGGTTCTGCTAGACAGTGGCACAGGAAAATAATTTTTTTGGGTGGCCAAATCCAGGGTACCTTTTTGGCTGGGCTTGTATAGGCCCCAGGGCCGATAGCTTAGTACCTACCTATGAACCAATGCCCGTATTTATGGGGACATGATAAAATCAAGTATTTAAGAGTATGGATTAAATAGGATTCTATTATGGCAGCTAAGGATATGTGGGAAGAGACTACAAAAAAAGATAATGCAAAAACTGAGAAACTGGAAGCTCTTGTTTTTTGAATATGGGTAGCAAGATCCTAGCAGTGAAAATGTGTTCAGTCCCTTTTGTTTTGTGTACTAATGAAGGTCAGCAGGACTAAGACAGAATATATGTGTGTGAATGAGAGGGAGGATAGAGGAATGGTGAGGATGCAGGGAGTAGAGGTGGCGAAGGTGAATGAGTTTAAATACTTGGGATCACCAGTTCAGAGTAATGGTGAGTGTGGAAGGAAGGTGAAGAAGAGAGTACATGCAGGATGGAGTGGGTGGAGAAGAGTGTCAGGAGTGATTTGTGACAGACGAATGTCAGTAAGAGTGAAAGGGAAGGTCTACAAGAGGGTAGTGAGACCAGCTATGTTATATGGGTTGGAGACAGTAGCACTGACAAAAAGGCAGGAGTCAGAGTTTGACGTGGCAGAGTTGAAGATGTTAAGATTTGCACTGGGTGTGACGAGGATGGACAGGATTAGGAATAAGTATATTAGAGGGTCAGCCCAGGTTGGAAGGTTTGGAGACAAAGCCAGAGAGGCAAGATTACGTTGGTTTGGACATGTGCTGAGAAGGGATGCAGAGTATATTGGGAAAAAGATGCTAAGGATGAAGCTGCCAGGTAACAGGAAAAGAGGAAGGCCTAAGATAAAGGTTTATGGATGTGGTGAGAGGGGACATGCAGGTGATTGGTGTGACAGAGCAAGGTGCAGAGGACAGGAAGAAATGGAAACAGGTGATCTGCTGTGGCGACCCCTGACAGGAGCAGCCGAAAGAAGAAGATTAGGCATATTTTAATCAAACAAAGATGAAGGATTTTATCTGGGAATAGAAAACAGCAAGGGTCAAATGGGAAAAGTTGATCCTTCCAATAGAAAAAGGTGGTTTAGGATTACCTGAATTGAATTGGTATTTTACAGCTGCACAGTCAAGGCTGATATACAGACACAAGCAGAACGCTTTAATTCAAAATGGAAAATGGTGATGATGAAGTGGGAGGATTCAAGAAATAAGGAAAGAGTGGGATTTTTAATGCAATTCCTCAAGGAGACCAACAGCCATACAGAAATAATGAATTTATAAACTAGCATAAAGTATTCTAAAAAACAATCCAACATGAGGATGGAGAAAGGAGATTTTGATGATGACTGCAATTAGGGGTACAGAGAATAGGCAAGAAAGGGCTGATACTGAAAAAGGAGTCAAGGTACTGGGAGCAAATAACCAGAGAGGGAAAGGTACTAGAGTGGGAAGAGGCCAAGAAGACAGTCAAACTGCAGGCTAAAGACTGCATTCTCTATCAGGGATTGATAGACTTTTGGCATGAGAAAAGGATAGGGGAATCCTAAGTGAAAGACCTGCTCTGGTAGAGTTTTTAGTTGAATCTAGAACAGAAGCTGCTGTTAAAAAACAATAAATAGGGCATATAAAATACTGCACGATAACCACAGGAATCAATCAGATGAGGTTAGAAAAATTGGAGAGAGAGATTAGATAAACAATTCACAGTGAAACAGTGGGTGGGGGCATATAAGCATGGTTCCAAAATATGCAACAAAGTCTAGAAGATTAAGATTTTTGTTTGGAAGTGTTTGTATAAGTATTTTTATTCCCCAAGCAGACGTGAAAAGAAATTTTCCTCAGGTAGGTGGCAAATGTTGGAGGTGCGATGGAGACGAAAGAGGTAATCAGGAACATATGTTTTGGGAGTGTAATGAGTTGGCAGACTACAAAAATTCCATACAGCAAATGGGTGTAACTAAGGAAATATTTTTTTTGTTTTGAGCTGGGATACAGTGTCTGAACTGCCTAGACATAATAAGGCTTGATGTTTAATTCTGGTGGTTGTTAAAAAAGCAGGTATTAGAAAATGGGAATCAAAGTCTAAACCAACTGTTGCCAAAGTATTGAATATTGTAACAGAGATAAAATAACTGTAAGTGGGATGTTTAGAAAAGGGTAGACAGAAATTGCATACAAAAATGGAAACTATGGGAACAATAGATGCAGAATAATGTTTTGGAAAAGGAGAAGAGAGGTTTAAGTGAAGGCAGGAATTGATCAATTTATGTAATGTTGGCTTGATGATAAATTAATTTATTTGATGTATAATGTTTGAATCGTTAATACAGTTTGTTTTCTTTTATATAAATGTAAGTTGACCTATGTCTTAAGTGATAATTCAATAAAGATGTTAAAAATAAATATATTTAACATTTAATTAAGTCACCATACTGCTTGGAAGAGTACTTCTGACTCTTTTTAAACAAAAGATTTAAAAAAATTTCTGAGCCTTTATAATAAAAACCTGTGGGTATTAGAAGATCCCTAGGAGTATACACTAAATTACCGATAGTCTATGAATATAGCAAGTTAATTATTGCATCTTTTTCAGGAAAACAGCTGCAGTATGTTTAACAGGTAGTTTAAGAAAAATAAATAGTAAGCTGCTCATTTGAAAACATGCAGTCTGGCAGTCAGACGCTTGTTAAGGTAAATACATCATGCCAGTTGTCCATATTAACTATAGTTACAGAACTACTGAAATATATAGTGATGGGTGCATGAGTGGGTGAGAGGAGAGACACAAAGGGTAGGTAGAAAACTGCATAATTAAAAAAAGGTTTGAAAGGAATAACATTTCCTTTGCCAGATGGTACATGGAGTGAAACAGTGTTGGTGAGCAACACAAGAAAGCAGAGTTAAGGTTGATCGGTAGTTACCATGTGCATAGTTGAGGTTCCTAACCTACCTTTCCAGTATCCTCAGTGTATTATCTAGTTAAGTGAATCACACAGTAGGCAAATGAAGGCTGAGGAAATCAAATCCTAGATTAAAGAAACAGCTCATTAACCGCTCATATTTTAATCACCTATGTTATTTGCAACTCTGCTAAGTAGAGACTTAGCACGTTTTGAGGAGTATCCAAGCTAATTTAGTGTATCAGAATAACTGAAAATAGCAGAAAGGTCCTTGTTATAAGCTAGGGGCAAAGTTGTGAGTTCAGGAGATGCATGATTGTATGTAATAAGTGATTTAATTAGTAGCATGCTCAGAGGGATTAAAGTAATCAAAACAGAAGTAAAGAGGTCTTAGATTTAATGAGCTCAAAAGTAGGCAGACAGTATCTATAAAGTGATAGACAGCTAAGGGGAATGCATAGGGCCATCACTGCTACAGAATAGGATTTTTTTTCCACTGTACAGACTTATGAAACATAGACGGACCTTTGGGGAACCTTTATATAGACTGTCAGTTGCTATTTTAAAGAGCTTATATTATACAGTAGTTATAGATGAAATGAATAATGTAAGCTTGTTCACAGCTATGAGAATCTAAAGGGGAGTAGGACAGTAGTATGATGGATGGTAGTATGGTTAATGCACCTGTACTTTTAGGTAAACCTTGGAATCTCCCACCCACATCTGCACAACCTCAGAGTTTATTACAACAACATTGTGAGGCTGGAAGTCCTTTTTCTGCTAAAGAAAAATGTTTACAGTTTGTACGAATGCTACTTCGGACTGATTGTTTTTATGCAAAACTGCATTTAGGTTGTGTCCGTTAACACTGCTGCTGTAGACCTACACCTGTTAAGTGTATTAACCAAAGGCCAGCTTAAATGTCTAGTTTTGTGCATGGTTTCACCTCAGGTGTAGGATTTGGTTGTGACCTGCTACATCTCTTCTGCAGCATTCCATGAGAAGAAAAATCAGTCTGAACCAAAAAAATGCAGGTGATTCTTAAATATGGACCAGTGTATTTTCTACTATGAATATATGGTACCTGCATATGTATTGCAAGTTTCCTCAGGTAACCGTATTCCCAGTCAACAATATCAGCAAACTGTACTTTTTTCTAATACTGTTTGTATGAGAGCATGTAGACCCCTCCCGTTAACTCTTGCCTAGTTTTCATAGAAGTTCTTGGGCAGCTGCTGTTTGACTTTACAAATAGTAATATGGAGAATATAATCCTAGTGTTCAGTGGATTGTTTGATTTATGGTGATGTAAGTGGTCTTGGACTGGCGGATCACTAACAGCCTGAAAAGCAAGACACAGATCACCTATAAGGAGCCTACAGGACACTGAATACAGAGACTGAACCGCCATTCTCTCTTAGGAGCTCAGGTCTTTTAGGCTTGTGATCTTTTTGTTAGGAACCTCTAGGGTCTCTCCAACTGCGTAATATGTCTAGTAAAATGCATTCCAAAGTGGATATTGTATTCTATGATGGACCTAATCAGTGCAGAATGTACAAGGGTAAGAACTTCTTTGGATCTAGAGGAGATACCTTTTGCAGTCATCCACACCAAATATAAGTATTCCCTAACCATTGTTGCAACATAATGATCAAAGGAGAGGGGAGTTGTCTACCGATATTCCAAAGTCCTTCATAACATCTTCATTGTACAGTTAAGTGTTGTCTGTAATTTAAGCTGAGTTGAAGGACTGTTAACCAAATGCAATAATGTTGGACTTTTTAGCCCATTTTTATGCAGTAACTATAAACGTGCAAGTTCCATGTTGTAGCTTCTGTATGTCAGAAGGGGATTTAAGGATGACACCCAGTTTACAGTCATCCACAGACCTGGTTAACCAGAGATCCTTTTTTTTATTTGGGGATCAGTGAAGTCTGTGCTAAATAGTATAGGACCTAGTATGGATCTGTGAGGCCACTCCACTGGTTACTTTCATGCTCTCTGAGGACGCACCTGCCAACCTCTCTGTGTGAGTTCTGTTCCTCAGCCAATTTGCTATCCACCTACTTAAATAGCTTTTAGTTTGGAACTCATTTATCTTGTTAATTATGTTAGCATGTGGTATGGTATCAAATACTTTGACAAAGTTAAGATAGGGAGAGGATGAATGCTTTCCACAGCTTGTGTGACTTTCACAAAGAAGTTTACCAGGTTCATTTGACAGACTCTACCCTTAACAAAACCAAACTTCTGGGGATAAAGTCTTTATAAGATTTTTAATATTGTAGTTTATCAGCTCATTTATGACCTGTTCCATGGCTTTGCAGAGGAGACTTATCAGGCAAATGAGTCTGTAATTTCTTGTGTCTTTGGTGGGGCTGCCCTTGAAAAGTGGCATCAGAGCTACTGTACCCCATACCTTGAGGACAAAGCCAGTGACCAGCTCAGATTGAATAGCTGTAGGAGCAGATCCACCAGCAGATGTTAAGTGTTCTTCAGGGGCAACCAGGTGTGTTCTCAGGTCCCATGGTGGATGTATGTGTTGTTTTTGTAATGATAGGAGGTTTGAGATCTTTTGGAATATGCTGGCTTTGTATATATTTTATTAAACAAGAAATTTGCTGTGGGTTTTATATAGTTGTCTCTGGAATGAAATTTGCACTAAACTTGTTAGCTAATATTTGTGATATCTACTGTATCCAGAGTATGTGGTGTCATTTTGAATAATTTCAGAGCAATTTCTGGTATTATTTCTTAATTTCCTGATGCAAGTAAATGAATAATTTGTAATTCTCTTTAGATTCTGATGCAAGTCTAAGTTAATGGGATGCCTTTGTTTTCTTGATGGTATTTTTCAGTACCTATGATAATTTTTGGTGTTGACTTTGATTTTGGGGTCTTTAGTTTTGCTATTTATATTGTAAGAAGTGTTTTCCTTATATTGTATTGTTTATTTATACATTGGCCACCAGGATGATTTGCTCTTAAACCTCCTTGTTTAATTCTGGTAAGCATTGTCGATTAATACATTTATCGAGGTGAGTTTAACTGATAGCTCTGTCAACGTTTACAGTAATACTCATATTTTGAGACTTGATCATACAATTGCAGGAAGTTAGTCCATTTGAAGTCTTTGAAATCTTAGAAATTACATCTGATGGTTTAGGGAAGATTATCAGTTTATGGTCAGACTTAGTTGGATGAGGGGGGCACCAACGGGGGAGTGCTTAAAGATGTTATATGTGTAAGGGCAATGTCAAGAATATTTTGATTAGTGGTTTATTTGACTATTTAGTTCAGGGGAGTTCTTGTTTATGAAGTCAAGGAAATCCAATACTGTCCTTCTTGTCCGGCTTCAACCTGTGTGTTATCAGATCCATTATGGATCTGATGCCCACCTTCTCTCAGAGACTTTGAATCCATTGTTGTCTGTTTTCAGTTCAACATGTGGGATGTCAGATCTGGTCACATACTATCTCGCCGCTTTATACTAGAGCATTGGATCCGAGAGCTTTGACTCCTCCCCTACCCACAATTCCTTCCTCCTAGCTGACTTAGCTTAGATCTCATTTGCCACATGTCAAACCAGCCATGTTTGCTGAAAGCTCCAATTTTTTCATGATAAGTGTTAGCTGTTTTTTTTTATTCACTGCTTACCCTTCCCTTCAAGATAGTTGTTAGTTTTCTTCCTAGTTTAAAATTAACATATTTAAATAGTAAAATTTGTTAAGTAACTTCTTTAGATAGATTTTTCAAGAGTGCACGGGAGAGAACTTTTTTTAGCAATTTTCTATAGAATAAATTGTGTTTTTATAGGTCTATATAGGTTATCAGTTAAGATGGTTGCTATAGTGACTTTAATATAGAGTAATAGGGATGTAGCTCAGTAAGGTTAGTGTATTATCCTTTATATATATATATATATATATATATATATATATATATATAGATCTGTAGATATGTATACATGCTCACACACATATATGTACATGTGTGTGTGTGTGTGTATATGTATATATATATATATATATATATATATATATATATATATATATATATATATATATACTCACACACACACACACACATATATATATATATATATGTATATGTATATATATATATATATATATATATATATATATATATATATATATATATATATATATATATATATATATATATATATATATGGGTATGTGTCACTTCACCTAAAACCCATTTCACCTAAACTCATTTCACTGAGACCAAATCACCTAAAGTTCATTTCATCTAAAACTCATTTCACTGACAAGTAGTACAATAAGGCAAGTCAAAGGTATATGTCCTTTTCCCCACTGTAGTGCGATCCTGGAGTTAGTATATATATTTTAGGGGGAGTGTGGGGGCGCACACTCCCCTTTCATGTTGTCTGGTTTTGTTTAACATTATTTGGTAAAAGACAACTAGGGGGGCTGTACCCCCCACACCCCTCAATGCGGGGGGCTGCCCCCCCTTAATATATATTCTAACACCAGGATTGCACTACAGTCAGGAAAAGGACATATATCTTTCAATTACATTAGAGTACTACTTGTCAGTGAAATGAGTTTTAGGTGAAATGACCTTTAGGTGATTTGGTCTCAGTGAAATGAGTTTAGGTGAAATGGGTTTTAGGTGAAGTGACACATACCCATATATATATATATATATATATATATATATATATGTATATATACGTATTATTTTCTCTATTAAGATTCAGAGTACTTGCTATTACTGTTATTACATTTTCTTAGAGTTAAAAATGTTGTTCTGATGTCTAAAAAGTCCACTGGTTTCTAAAAGTGTTCAGCCTGTGGACACAAGATGCCCATTCACTTTGTGTGTGCTGCCTTGGTCCTTCCTGCTAGCAGGATAACTGCAGTATCTGTGCTGCCTTTAGCACCAGAGCTCTTCAAAGCAGAAAGGAAAAACTTATTCTTCAGGGATTTCTTCCCCTTCAGGCAGGCTCTGGAATGTCCACTGAATCTTGGGCACTTTCCACATCTCCTTCCGACAAAAAGAGGGAAAAAGAGAAAGAATGATCTAAAGACAAAGAAAGAGAGAAATCTGGAGAGAAAAATGAAGAAAAAAGGATTGAGAAGCGACAAAAATAAAGAACAGTGAAATCAAATAAAAGGTCTCCATATCCAAGCATTATCCTGGGCCTGGTACCTAAGTCGTTGAGACAGTCCGATCGAACTGCAGCCAGGATCCAAATTCCTCCCAGAAATAATCTTTTTCTTTGGTGCTGATCAGCCTGATACTTCAGAAGCTACCTACAAGACTTCTGTCTGTAGCTGCTGCTTCTTCAAGGTCTGATCAATCCATCAGAAACCTAATGGAAGTGAATGTCAACCGGATGATGAGGAAATTCCTGACTACACAGTTTCAGCTGGGGATCCTCGTGGGCCCCATCCCCAAGGAAAGGACTGGGAATGGATCCATCAACACCGTCCATACTAGTTAAGACATTATCTCCCTTTCTAGAGCCAATGCATATGGGTCTGAACCCCTCTGTTGCACCAGCATTGATCCGATAGCTTTGGAGACTTCGGCTTTGACATCTTCCCTCACTTTCTTGACACCATTGCCTTCAGGTTGGGAAGAGTTCAGGAACCAGTGTGTCGGAATCATAGCCCCGACAGTGGAGTCAACTCCAAAGTTTCTGAGCCATCCCTCCCCCTTGGTGCTTCAGCTCTAAATAGCTCAGCTCCGAGGTCCTCTTCTGAGATGAACGAACTCTTTTGCAATCGGAAAAGCTACTGACTTTGCTGATGGGATAGTTCTTCCTCAGCTCCATTAGTGGAGTCTGCTTTTGAGGCTGTGGAGAGGGCTTTGGCTTGACCAAGGAGACTGGTGCATGTACTGAGTTGAGATCCATCCTGACTACCAGTGGATCTTTTACTTCCTTCCTCCCTTTTGGGTTGACAGGTACAAGCAGACCAATCATCTTCAAGACAGCTCAATGTTGCATCTTCCCATCTAATTTCAAAGTGTCTCCATCAAAACTTATGAGACAAATCCCCTGGAAAAGGACATGCAAGCTGAAACATATAGACTCCTCTCCCGAGTCCATTACTGAAGACACAGACTTGTATGATGGAGAAGATTCCCCTAACCCCCCCCCCCAAAAGAAAATCTACTTTGTAGATATTCTGGAATTGCTGAGGTACAGAAACTCTGTTTCTGATGAGTCTGTGTTCTTTTGGGTCTGGTCCTTTACCCTCGGTGGTCCTACCTCCGAATGCCTTAATAGATTATCACTCAGAAGGCATGGAAGGAATGTGATGTGGCAGAGCCTATTTGGAAAATGCCAGACAAGATTCGGGTCTATATCAGTCCATCGAAATGGCTAACAATCGAACACCAGATGTTTGAACTGTGAAGTTCGAACACTGATTATCGCGAAGCTGTTTCTGTGGCTTTGCGATTATCAGGACTGTGGTGGGAAGTTACGGGTCGGGTTCAGGTAAGTGTGCGGTTGTGTGGATGTTAAGGTTAGGGAGCGGGTGAGGTGGGTGTGCGATAGTGGCAGACTTTAGGGTTAGGACAGGATAGGTGAGTTAGGGTTAGGGCGTGGGTCAGTTGAGTGACCAATAGTGACGGACCTTAGGGTTAGGGTTTTGGTTAAGTTAAGTGGATAGATAGTAGTGTATGTACAGTTTAGTGTAGGGTTAGATGTAGGATTTTAAGTGTTTGTGTGTGGATTGCAGTTTTTTTGGTGTGCTTCTGTTGTGTGTGTGTTTCTTGGAACAGTGATTTTTTTTCCCTGGGAAAAATTAGAAGTTTGAATATATGGTGTTCGAACTTCAGCCGTTTCTGGTTGCCCCAAAAGTTAGGATACATTGGTCGCAGCAGCCAGAAAGAAGGAGCTGTTGGAAGAAAGTTTCTCTGTTCATCCCCCCAACAAGGGAGTCAGGGGTGTTGAACAGTCAAGGGAAATGGGCATATGCTTCAGTGACCTTTATACCTCGAGCACTGAACTGTCTAGCACACCTGACACATTTCCAAAGACACTTGATCAAGGAGCTCTCCAAGTCTCTTTTGGGTAGCTTACCTACTGACATCCAGAAGCTGGTGGACACCCCCGATGTCTACCCTGCAGTCATTCTCAAATTTGTTTGAGACCACTATCCAGTGCATCTGATGGTACATCACAGGCAGCCAGCACAGGTATTGCCATACAGTGCCATGCCTGGATGTGGCTGTGCGATTTCATGGAGAGCTTCAAGTCATCCTTTGTAAGTGCACCCTACTGTGGTTCCACCTTGTTTGGACCAAAGGTAAAAGAAATGCTTGCCATGAGTAAACAGGACTGTAAGACTTTGTCTGCCATGAGAATCCCATTTTTTTGACTTCTCAAATATCCTTTTCTATGCATCTGAGAGGAGGTAGGAAAATGTGTTCAAAAAGTCCCAAGGGTTTCACCAGGATACTCCTGGAGACAGACCTCCCAAAGGCAGAAAAGGAGGCAGTCCTAATGTATGCCACCTACGAGGCAGAGGCAGATGAAAAATCAAGGTTTGCATGGGCTATTTACTGAAAAACTTTACCAACATTCCTGCATGCTTGCCCGACTGATACACTCTGGATGCAGTCTGGGTAAGCTTTTCCTTGCATTCTTTAGCCTGACAAACCATAACTTCCAATTCATGGGTGTTGCTGATTATCACCAGAGGTTGTACAATACCCTTTTTGCATTCCCGAGAGAAAAGATTAAAAATTCCCAGTACTCCACCCAGTCAGTTGTGATCTGCAGTGGTAGAAGTATCAAAGTTGCAAAACCAAAGAGTCATCAAACTGGTCCCTCAAGACCAGTTAGAATCCAGAGTCTATTTGAGTTTCTTTTTAGTTTCAGAAAAGGAAAGTGGTCCTCAGACCAGTATTGGATCTCAGTAAACTAAATTGTTATGTCCAACAAAGTTCTGGATGGTCAAGGTGCAGTCCATTCTGCCTCTGTTGAGGAAGGATAATTGGATGTGCTCTTATCGATCTTTAGGACACCTATCTATCATATCAAGCTCGATCCAGTGGCAGTCCAGGAGGTTTTTTTAATTTCTGACTGGGAGCCAATCACTACCAGTTCGGGGCACTGCTATTTGGTTTCCCCACAGCCCCCAGCATGCTCACCAAGATGATGGAAGTTGTAGCAGCTCATCTCTGGCTGCAAGGGATCTGTGTATTCCTGTACTTGGACAGTTAACTCCTAACTGCTGCCTTCAAGGATATATTGCTGCAGCACCAGTCATACCCTCTGTCTCTTGCAAACTGGTTGGGAATATCAGTCAGGTGCAAGAAAAGCAAATTGCCTCAGAACGTAAAGTTTATAGATTGTCAAGTAGACACTGTCCAACAAGTTGTGAAACTTCTTTTTGCAAGAGTCAGTGTGTTAAGTTCTGTAGCTTTTCAAGTGATGCAACACCATCGACTACACACAAGATTCATTCTGTGTCTTATTTGAAAGATTATTTGAAACACAAATAAGAAGAATATTAAAGAATGAAAAAATTACATCTGATAATTTGACTTCAGCTGAAAAATTTTGTCTTAAAGAGCTAACTACCACTGACAAATTTAGGGTTATGAAACCTGATAAGGGTGGTGGGGTTGTCATTATGTCTAAAACTGACTATTTAAATAAAATGACAGTAATGTTAAGTGACAACACAACCTATGAAAAAGTGTCAAGACACGAGATGGAAAGGGCATATGTTAAAGTGGATTGGTATTTATATGAATTTTTGATGGATGGTGTCATTACTAAAGATGAATACAACTATTTATTAGTGGAACATCCAATGACGCCATCCATCTTCGGTATCCCTAAAATCCATAAGGATACATACAATCCACCGTTTAGGCCCATAGTTTCTGCCAGGGATTCTAAGACTGAGGCCATTGCCTCATATATAGATTTACATTGTAAGGTGACTTAAAAACACTTGCCTCATATATTAAAGGATTCCTGGCATTGTTTAGAAAAAGTAAGAGAACATATTAGTGACATTGATAAAGATGTGATTATGGTAACCATTGATGTTAATTTATTTACAGTGATTCCCCACAAGTTGGGCCTTGAAATGTTCGAGGCCAGTCTATTGAAATTCAGTGAGTTAAATAAGGCTAAATGTAAATTGTTAGGGGAACTAATGGAAATTGTACTTGAGAACAACTATATGTACATCAATGGTGAATATTACAAACAAAAGACAGGAGTAGCTATGGGGGCTAGATGTGCCCCCATTTATGCAAATTTGGTGTTAGCTTTGTGGGAAACACAATATGTTTTTACGTCTAGTTTCTGGCCGAATATTGTCCTTTATCTAAGATACCTGGATGACATCCTTATTTTTTGGAAGGGCAGTAGAAAATTGCTTATTGAATTTGAAAATTTTTTTAAAAACGACATCCAGCTTTTTGAATTTTACTAGTAAGATATTTGATAATAACTGTGAATACCTAGATATTTTATTTTATAAAAATATGGGTAAGTTGGAATCAAACATTTTTAGGAAAAAAAACCCATTCCAACTCTTTTTTACACTTTGATAGCTGCCATCCTTATTACCAAAAAAAGAATCTAGTTAAAGGACAGATGGTCAGATTTTCTAGAATTATTGGTGATGACACCAATTTTTGCAATGAGATTGAAATATTATCTAATATGTTTATTGACAGAGGCTACCCACTTGAATTAATTACCAAAGTCAGTGATGAGATTCATATGAAAAGAAATCAAATATATAAACCTATAATAAAGTTTGGTTTTGACAACAATATATCTAAGCATAAAGGTACTACTAAAAATGGCACCTTTATTAAACCATTTAATGTAATATCATCCAGGAGAGTAAACACAGTGCGTAAGACTCGGACAAGTATTTTTCAGAACAATGGTGAACTAATTGACAATCTAGGGCATGGGCCTAAGGTTACATATAGTAGGGGGATGAACCTTAAAGAATATTTTGAGGCAGCCAATAATAAGAATATGTTTAATATGTCTAGGATGAGTAAATGTGGGGCATGTCGTACTTGCAAATATATTAACGATGGACCATATGTTGCAGTACATAATTTTAGTAAAACCATTAGATGCCCAGGTCATTGTAATTGTAACACCAAAATGGTGGTTTACCTTGCTACTTTTCATCATGTTCAGCTTTCTATGTTGGCAAAACGATTAGGAAACTTAGAGAACGGATAGTGGAACATGTTAGAGACATAAAAAAGCAAAAAAAATACTAGTTCTCTCTATATACATAGTTCAAGATGTCAGAATTTTAAGAGGTATTTATTTTTTGTAATTGATAGAATTGCGTATAATAATAATAACAAAGGAGGTGACGATAAAACCCTACCAGTGGCTAAAGAATGTTTATGGCAATTAAGATTAAATGCTAGTACTACTCCTGGTATTAATGAGCATATTTCTATATCTAGCATACTTAAATATAAGTCTCAATGTATTCAGTATTTAATAGTAGGTTGATTTTAACATTATTAACAAATCTACGTTTTATTCAAAGTGTCAGTGTGATCACTACTGCAGTAGTGCTTTATTCAATGGTTTTTTAAGCACTAATGATTTTAAAATAATATTATTAATAGGAGTTTTTACAGTAATTTTTACTATAATTTCTTTTTTATGAATTCTGTTTGGCTTATTTTGCACTATTTTTATGTATAGGTTCCTTGTAAATAGTTTAATTATATATACATACTATTATTATTAATTTTTCACAAGTCTTGGCTGTACTTTTATTGTATATATAGCCCTTTTAAGTTATGATATACAATTAGTTGCATATTAAATAAATTGCTTAATTATTCAATTTGCACATGTATTTAAAAGGAAATTAATGTGTGGATTCTTAGTACTCTGATGATGCCCTAACTTGTGTGGGTGAAAGCACTTAGTACTTGAGTTCTTTTGTTTTGTTTTACAATAAATCGGTCTTCTGCAGTTGTTAATGGTTCGCTTTTTTTGGGTTTCATTCTATGTCTGTTAGGGCTGGTGACTTCTTATTTTACACTGGTTCCATTAGCACAATATCACATGAGAGTCCTACAGTAGACATTAGCAATACAATGGTCACAGACATTTCGCTCCCTTCACACCAGAGTCCCTCAGGTATTCAGGAATGACATATATTGGTGGATTATGTCCCCTTCAGTAGCACAGGGCAGATCTTTTTGTCCTCCTGCTCCCAAGGCTACAGTCACCACAGATACCTTCCTCTAGGGTGGGAGGGGTGGTATTTTGTAGGGAAGACAGCTCAAGGATATAGTCAGCAACAGAAGCCAAACTTCACATCAGTCTTGGAGATGAGAGCTGTTCTCATAGCGCTGCAGGCTTTTCAGGACCATCTACCCAAGGATGTGATTACTTTTCACACAGACAGTACCAGTGGCCTGGTACTTTAATAGACAAGGCAGAACATATTCATACCCTCTTTGTCGAGAAGCTGTGAGAGAGTGGCAGTGGGTGATGTCTTCAACTGCTTTCTGCTAGCAACACACACTCCGGAGATGTCCAATATACTAGTGGGCAAGTTGAGCAGAACCTGTTGCCTCACAAGTGGTCTCAAACAAACAGTGGCAATGGAGAGTTTCAGCCGCTGCAGCCAACATTGCTGCAAACTCTTTGCTATATATCTCAGCAGCAAATTCTGCAGTTATTTTTCCATCATCCCTGCACAGATAGAGTAACCAGGAGATGTTCTGGTCCATCTTTAGCTCCAAGGTATCCTTTACGCCTTTCCACCAGTTCCTCTTCTCACAAAGTTTATTCAGAAAGCCATGAAGTAAAAGACCAGTAATCCTTATTGCCCCTTGGCCTCAGCAGGTGTGGTTCCCCTTTCTTTGGCCTCATCTACTACACCCACCATGGGTTCTGGATCCCACCCCAGATCTCCTCATTCACCCTTCTGGGGTGGCTGTACTGGATCTCCAGTCTCTAAAACTAACCACATGATTTCTGCAATTTTAATGATAGCCAGAGATGCCAGGCTTTCTTCCCTTATAGTCCATATAATTCCTTCTCAGAAGGAATCACCCAAAAAGACTTACAAAAGCAAAAGGAAAAGATTTTCTGTTTGGGCATCCTCAAAGGGATTAAACCCTTTTTTAGCCTTTCTACCAGCAATTATGGTTCTGATTGTGGGAGGTTCCAGTTATTCTATAATTAAGGTCCAGGTGTCCACCATTTCAGATTTTCACCTAGGTCATAATGATTTGTCTGTTGCATCTCTAAAGTGATCAAGGCCTTTCTTAGGGGAACATTATTACTGAGATCTCCTGTTCATGATCCAGTCCCTCCTTGAGTCGCTACAGTTTTACTTCAGTCTTTGACTCAAAAACTCTTTGATACTGTACTTTCTGCAGATTGAAAATTCCTTTCTTTGAAAAGTATCTTTTTGGTTGCTATTACATCACCAAAATGAGTTTCAGAACTACAGGTGCTTTCATACATACTACCATTTCTTATTTGCCATAAGGACAGAGTTTCACTGAGAACAAATCCCCTCTTCCTTCCCAAGGTGACATCAGAATGTAACCTGAGCCAGCAAATTGATTTGTCAGTATTTATTCCAAACTTTAGTAATAACAGAAAACATGCCCTACATACATTAGATCTCCATAGACAACTCAGGTTCTTATTTTTTTTTTTTTTTTTTTTTTTTTTACACCATACTAAAGACTTCAGAAAGTTAGACCAATTATTTATAACATTTTCCAAGACAAAGCTAAGACAACATATGTCAAATGTTACACTTTCCAGATAGCTAGCAGATTGTATTTCTTTTGTTTATAAGACAAAAGGGCTGCTTTACATTCTGAACCCAAGGTTCTCTCTGCCAGAGTGATGGGAGCTTCAACAGCATTTGCAGAAAGAGTACCTGTCAGTGATAATATATACACCAGCAACTTGGTCTTTCATCTCAAACCTTTATATCCCATTATAAGTTGGATGTGCAGTCTAGAGCCTGCACATCCTTTGGCTGTGCCATTCTGAGGAATGTTCTTCCTTGAGTTCACCCAGGCCCCTTTGGGTAACTTAGGAATCTGTCCCACATGTTGAATCAGATGGAAAAAGACAACAGCAGATTCAAAAGTTATGTGCTTGCCATAATGATAGATCCATGTTGTCTTATTTTCATTTCGTTCATCTCCACTCCCTCCCACCTTTCCCTTTCCACATTGTAATTTCTCATCTTCTGGAGCTCTATCGGGCCTTGTTGGGACCCTGTCTACCTCTTGTTCCACTTTCATCTTTAGTGGATAACATACAATATCCCTTTTCTTTATTCCTTCCTGCAAGTTTTAGAGACTATTTGAAACCAGTCAGCAAACTCAGTCTGAGGTAAATTAGCTAGGAGGAGGGAGTAGTAGATAGGTGAGGAGTCAGCACTCTGTGATCCAGTACTTTGGTCTAAGCTGCCGAGATCGTATCGGACCATATCTAATATCCTACATGTTGAACCAGATGAAAATAAGACAACATGGATCTATCATTATGGTAAGTATGTAACTTTCATTTCCACGGCTCTGCCTCCTCTACCCACAATGCACTGCTCTCCCAATCCACCTAAAATCTCATTTGCCACCTTGAGGGACTGCAGCATGATTGACGAGCTCCGTCTGTGTATCTTTTTTTTTGAGCAGAATTTTTGGCCTTTTTCATTTTCCTGTGCCCTTAGGTGTTGCATTTACTGTCGGTAGTATAGTTTCTTTTTCTGTGTACTGTTAGGTTAGTGGGTTACTTACGTTGTATCAAGGTGTTCCCACCCTTTTGCTGTCTATCTTGCTTTCTTCTATCCAAAAAAGTAGTGATGTATTTTTCATGTTTCCTTGTTATACCCTTTTTTATAGCTTTAGAATAGCTTTTAGTGTGTGTGTGTGTGTGTGTGTGTGTGTGTGTGTGTATGTGATTAGTGTAACTCTTGTATCTTTATCTTTCTTTTTGACATGTATAAAGAAAGGGAGAAGATGAAAGGCTCCAGGAAGTGCATTGCTTGTGGCCACAAGTTTCCCTTTCAGGATGTTAATGATTTGGGTGTCTGTTTCCTGGGAGCATCTCATCTTGACACTGAGTGCAGTATTTGTTTTGATTCTGGAACTTAGGTGCTTTACAAGCACTGCAAAAATTAGTGCTTAAGGGCTTGCTGCCGTGAACAGCTACCCCTACGTCTTCCTCTTGCCCATCTCTTGAAAGAAGCGTGACAAGGAGGAGAAAACCGAGCATCGCCTGTAGCTCCTTCGCCCCCCCCCCCCTGCATCTCCCTCGGTACTGGGGTCAGCCCTGTCCACCTAGGTCAGATCACCTGTGTTACTTTTGTGGTGAAGTCAGTATCCCCATCCCCTTTTTAGTTAAGGATGGGGCTAGTTCAGGCATGTTGAACACCCCTTTTTCTCCTGTTACTCTGAAAAATTTCTCTCCTCAGATTTCCTCATCTCCACATTGGATCTGAGCTTATATGGTTCAGATCCATTGTCCGAGCTTAATACTGGTAGAAGGGTGTGAAAGCCTTCTTTGATTGCCTCACCAGCTCATTGCACCTGGTCCATTGGGAGTTTGAAGTCTTTGGATTTGGAACAGCAGATGCACTCCTTTTCACAGACCCAGATACAGCTAGGGCTCCTTCCTGCCACCTCCAGCCCTGTTGCCAGAGGGGCCAACTCTGTCTTTTACTTGTCACCTCTGGGGCCTTCTGTCTAGGGTTTGTGGGTCCAGATGCTTTGCCATCACCGAGGTTGACTTTGGTGGCATGACCACTTTATGCAACAACCTATTCCTTGGCTTTCTCATCTCTGATGGTGTCTGAGCTGAGATTGCCTGTGGGCTAAGAGTTCAGGGCTGTAGTTCTGGGATCAGTGTCAACTTTCTGGGTTTTAAAGTTGTCTCTTCCTCTCGGGCATTGGCACTCAGCAGTTTGGCTCTGGTGTCAGTTTGAAACAGGTAAGGTCGGCGGTGGAGATTGGTGCCTCACTTGAATCCTTGGGTCCAATGTATATTTCCTGTGGCCATCCAGCCTTGGCTTCAGCTTTTGAAGCCTTAGAGATGATTTTATGCAGATCAGAGATGAATTGGTCAGCAGCAACTAAATGGTCATCCACCCCCATCTTTGGTGTTTGGACCTGTAGATGCACTTCAGCTGGCTCTGTGGCAGCCCACACCTCCGGACTTCCAAACATCCCTCCCTCCTGAGTCCCCTCTTTTTGTCCACCAGGAGTTTCTTGTTCAGGATGTACGTAGTAAAAGCTGTTGCAAGAGAAAGCACATGGATTCCCCAAGGAATCTGTCATCGAAGTCATTGAATTCATTAAGGATGAGGGCTCCCCCCACAATGACACCTCTTTTGTTGATCTTCTGTACTTATTACGACAGCACTGAGGCTGGACCACAGAAGTCCCTTCCCTGGAGGAGTAATTTTTGGAGGTCTTTGGTGTGAGCCCATGCACATCCTAGGTGGCTGTCCCTCTGGATGCATTCATTGACCTGGTGTTCCAGAGGGTATTAAGAAAGTTAGATGTAGTGGAACTAATCCCTAAAAAAAAAAAAAAAAAAAAAAAAAAAAGGATAGGATCTTAGTACCACCGAAGTACTGACCAGACTGAAGTAAGGGCCTCGCTGATGGATTTGTTGTGGAGACAGCCACCAAAACTTATATTTTAGAATAGTTCCTTGTTTCATCTCCTGAACAAAAAGTCGTGGGCTTTGGACAGTTTTGGAAAGCAAGCCTGCACATCAGCAGCACACACTTTGAGAGTGCTTAGTTCATTTGATGAGGCTTCAACATGACCTTGTGTCCGAAGTGTCAAATGTAGTGAAGACACAGCTGTCCTTGAAGCTACAGAAGATTCTGAGACACAGTTGTCTACTATGCAGTCAATTACTAACATGTATGTGCATCTGCTGTCCAGTGCGCCTGACATTACATCTCACTGGCACACCTAGTGTAATTTTGCAAACTGTTTTAAGGCATCCTTTGTCAATGTTATGTTCAGTGGCCCAAAGGTCAAGAGCACATTAACTAGTTGCAAGTAGAATGGAAAGGTTGGGCCTGCTGTCAGAGTGCACTTTGCCACCAACAGGCAATCCTTCTGTAGGAATTTGAACGGGGGCAAATGTATTTTGTTTTGCAAGTCACAGCATCTTTGCCAAGATGTTCCTGGCCACAACAGATGCTGTCCACATTACAAGTGCAGTCTGCGGAGCCTTCTCTAGGATGCCTTTTCAGTGTATCTGATGGGTTGCCCAGCTACCTTTCTCTTTGTTTTCAGTTGGGAATCATTCATTTTCAGTTTTGAACTCTGCCCTTTGGTCTCGCCACAGCCCCCAGGTTTTTCACAAAATGCATGGCAGTAATGGCAGCCTGGCGTAGGCTGCAAGGGTTCCAAGTCGTCTTGTACCTGGATGACTGGATCCTTACTCCTTGAACAAGAGCATCTTTTGTCAAAGCTCAGGATTCCTTACTCCAGTTGTGTCCATCCATAGAAATGACAGTGAATTATGAATAGCCCAGTTTGGAGCCAGTGCAAGTTCTATAGTTCATAGCTGCCATTTGGACATGGTTTCTCAGCCAGCAAAATTTTCAATCCATAGGTTAACATCTCTTTGAGCAGAGGCTTCTCATCTGTTTCAATCTTGCATACTCCCTGCCTCCATGATTCCTAGACTCCTGCAACACATGGCAGCATTGATTTGCATGGTACCCTTATTGAGGTACCATATGAGGAAACTGCAGTGGACATTAGCAGCACAGTGGTCATACTTATCTCATCCCATGAATTTGTTGATTGCCCTAAAAACAGTTGTTGGGCTCAGATCAGATGGTGGTTGGAGTCCCGTCTCATCTTCACTGGGCGAGTTTTTATCTTTCCCCAAACTCAGGCCACAATCACTATGGATGCCTCTCTTCTGGGGTGGGGGTGCATTTTGAAGGGAAGATGATCCAGGGAGCATGGTGTTCCTTTGTAGGCAGTCTCCACATCAGTATCCTGGAGATGAGTGGTCCTGCTAGCATTGCAGGCATTTCAGGACCTTCTCCCCAAGGGCGTGATTCTGGTCCAGGCAGAGAACATGTCTGTTTATTTATTTGAAAAAACAGGAGGGAACATGATTTTTCCATCTTTGTTGGGTAGCTGTGAAGGTATTGCAGTGGACAATCTCCTCTCAGCAATTTCTGATTGCAGTGCACATTCTGGGGAAGTTCATCTTCTTGGGTGACAGTTTAAATAGGACCAACATCCTCCTTCCTCACGAATGGTCCCGGAGTCCAAAAGCAGCAGCTTAGATTTTCCAATATTGGAGCACTCCCTACTGTGACCCATTTGCCACCCAAACCAACATGAAGTTCAGCAGTTTTAATGCCATGGTTCTCCCAAAGTGGCAGTCACTAAGAGATGATCTTTTGTATTGTTGGCCTCCAGGTCTCCTATATACTTACCTGCCTACTCCCCTCATTATAAAGTTTCTCCAGAATGCAGCCTATTGCAGAGCAACTGTGATCTCATTTGCTCATTCTGCCCCAGCAAGTCTGGTTCCCCTTCCATTGGCCTCACATTCATTACCCACCTTACCTGTCCAACGGGGATTTCTTTACCTAGCCTTCATCCCCTGAGGTTAACCGCATGATTTCTCCAATTCTGATGATAGCCAGGAATCCCAAGCTCTCTGAAAAAGTTTTAAATGTCATATAAACTTTTCAAAAGCCTTCTACATGGAAGATTTATTCTTGTAAATGGAAATGCTTTGTTTAGGCCTCATTTACAGGTCTAAACCCCTTAGCCCTACTGGATCTTTCTCCTCTTCTTTCGGCTGCTTCCGTTAGGGGTCACCACAGCGGATCATCTGTTTCAGTTTCTTCCTGTTCTCTGCATCTTGCTCTGTCACACCAACCACCTGCATGTCCTCTCTCACCACATCCATAAACCTTATCTTAGGCCTTCCTCTTTTCCTGTTACTTGGCAGCTTCATCCTTAGCATCTTTTTCCCAATATACTCTGCATCGCTCCTCAGCACTTGTCCAAACCAACGTAATCTTGCCTGTCTTTATGTAAGCTTCTGATCCCCCCCCCCAAGCTTTCTGTGTTGGAGGGAAGCCTTCTAGCTTACCAGTGGGAGTGGTAAGCACTGGGTAACCTATCTACCACATAAGGAGTGGTTCTGGCCCAGAAATTGTAGTTATTGGCCGTTTGGGCAGTTTTTCCATCTCTCTCAACTTTCTGATTTAAAAGCCCGCATTTGCACTTGTTTTCCCCCTTTCCTGTAACTAGTTTAGTCCAGATACAGATTCTTAGTTTTAGCACTTGAATTTGCTTATTTGTGATCAGCACTTGTTCAGAACTTGTAAGCACTAAATAACCTACTAATTACTACAGCACTCAACCTTCCCCATTACCTAGAGGAAAACAGTTTTAGTACTTACTTTTCTCACTTGCTTAGAGAAAAAACAGCTCTTGTGCTCACTTTCCTCACTTATCTAGAGGAAAATAGTTTTTTATTCAGGCATGTCCAAGGGTCAGCTCCCAGTGCTCTCTCCTGTCAATCTGATGAATCTGGGCATCTTGGGGCAATGTAGAAATTGCCTCACGTACACAGACAACCCGCTCCTCCTACAACCCAACACTACAACCTGTGAGAGATGCACTTATCTAGCCAAACTGGAGGTAAAACTCTCTCCAATCAAGACTGAACTTGACAGTCAAGAGGAGAAGGTAAACACTTGCACCACACCACACTCATCACATAGTCTCACTAAATCTACACCACCAAAATCCACACATAGAAACACCAAAACATTCGTGGAGGCTCGCAATAATAATCTGTCTAAGCAACAGAAAGCTCCAAAGCAGAAACGCAAGCAACCTCCATCCCCCAACACAACCCAAATGACACATAGCCCGCAGACTCAGTGTGCCACTCAACCACAGCCAATAAGGCAAAACAACGTACCCAACACACTAGTCATAAGTGACTCTATAGTCAGGCACACTGATGTCTCACTCACCAGGCTAAACAAGGAGATGTTTACTGTCAGCTGTGTGTCGGGTGCCAGGATCCGCCACATAACCCACGCACTCAGGTCACTCCACAACAAGTACAAATATGACTCTGCCATTGTCCATGTTGGTGTGAACGACCTGAGACGTACCTCCCTGGACTACTTGAAAAGAGACATGGAAGAGCTCTCCGATCTTGTAGTCCAGGCAGGTATGACCCTAGCCCTGAGTAGCATTCTGCCATCACCCAGAATGATGCCGCAGTACAAGGACAAAATGATTGACTTCAACAATTGGCTAAGCTTCTGGTGCCATTCTAAAGGGATCCAGTATCTGTCTGCCTGGGATGACATGGTCGACAGACCACGATGCTGTGCCAGAGATGGCCTGCACCTGTCACCCCTGGGATTCCAGATACTGGCTAAGGGTCTTGCCGCCCCTATTGTGCCTTTTTTAGGCAAGGTTCAAATGACAAATTCACCACCGTAACAGGAACAGGCAAGCAAAAACTGAGGGTGATGCTACTCAATGCTAGAAGTCTACATCTCAAAATGCACTCACTCGAAGCACTCCTTAAAATGGAGAACATTGATATCTGTGCAGTGACTGAGACATGGTTCAAGGCTCCAGAGAGCAACCCTGCTCTACCAGGCTATAACTCATACCACACTTTTCGGCCATGTAACCTGGACCGGAACACCAAAGGCAGAGGTGTGTCCATATTCATTAAGGATCTTAATCTCCATCTACATCTCCAGGCTAGTTGCTCAGCATAATGCAGCTGAGGTTATCCAAGTGCAACTAACTCTGGGGAAAACTGCAATCCAAATTGTAGCTTGCTACAGATCACCCACCATGCCCCAGGATTCCCACTCCTCTTTTCATGATGTACTGGAAAATATTAGGGTTCAACCACACCCTAATAATGGACGATTTCAACTACCCCAGCATTAACTGGGAAAACTACTCATGTACCAACTCCTTCGCTGAACGCTTTCTGGAATTCATAAACTCCAATTCCCTGGATCAGCTTATCCACACCCCCACCAGGGGCAACAATATCCTAGATCTAGTCATTACCAACATGAGTGACCGGTGTTCCACATCTGAAGTTAACGCCTGATTGGTCCGATCCGACCATAAGCTAATTACCCTAGATATCCACATCCTGCCCCACCCCCCATTAAGGAAACCATGGTAAAAAATTTCTCCAAAGCCAACTTCATGCTTCTTAAGACAGAAGTGGTGAACTTCATAACACCCATGCAGATGGACAATACAGTTACGACTACTGAATCCTACACAATTGCACTTTATAAGCACTTACATGAGTGCATGGATCGTGCTATCCCAAACAGAACCAAGACACTATCCTCCAAAAAAAGGAAGCCAATCTGGTGGTCCCCTGCCATAAACAAACTGCACAACAGAAAGAAGAAACTGTTGCAAAAGAGAGTAAAATCCAATGAGTGGAGGAGTTCCCTGGACAGCCTCAGTAACAAGCTGCGATCCCTGATAAAATCCTCCAAAGCTAGTTACGAAAATAAAATCGCCACTGATTCTAAAGACAACCACAAAGCATTCTATAGCTGTGTCAAGAATCTCAATGGCAACACTCAGATCTGCTCTGAGTTACAGCACAATGGCACTAAATATACAGAACCAACTGATATTGCCAACATCCAGGGAGATAGGTTCAGTGCTTTTACCCCCCTCTCACCCCCTAAAGAGCCCATCTCTATACCGGAAGAATGCAAAGTTCCTGTAATCACAGCTGCACAGGTAAAAACCACACTCTGCAAAGCCAAGAACACAGCATCCATGGGACCAGACAACATCCCAGACTGCATTCTACGCGAACTACAGAATGAACTGGCACCCCACCTAAGTACCATGTTCAATCATAGCCTCACCTCAGGCTTTGTGCCTGCTGAATGGCGCACAGCGACGGTTGTCCCACTCCACAAGGGGGGAGTCACCACGGACCCCGGGAACTACCGCCCCATTAGCCTGACGAGCCTGGTCTGCATGGCCATGGAACGTATTATCATGGAACTTATAAACAAAGACGTTGGTAATCTCCAAACTCTAGACCCCACCCAGTTCGGGTTTGTAAAAGGCAGATCATGTCTCCTAAACCTGATAGGACTTCTTTGAAGCAGTCACCAAAGCTGTTGACAAGGGTAAGGTGGTTCACACAGCCTATCTAGATCTTGCCAAGGCTTTCGACACCATCCCCCACTCTGGAATTATAGATAAACTCACTAAACTAGGCATAAATCCCTATGTCACAAGATGGATGGCCAACTGACTCACTGACAGAACCCACACTGTGAAAGTAGCAGACTCCAAATCAAACTTCAGACCAGTGACAAGTAGAGTACCACAGGGTTCAGTCCTGGGTCCTCTCCTGTTTGGTATCTACTTCTCTGAAGTACAGGCTAACACAAAAGGTCTTTGGCTAACGAAGTTCTCAGATGACTGCAAACTAGGAGCTATAATCGAAACTCCTAACAATGTGGACAATCCTACAAAAGGGCCTCACTGAGACAGATGCCTGGTGTCAAAGCCATGGCCTCAAGCTCAATGCCAAAAAGTGCATTGTCATCCCCTTTGGTAAAAACTCTGTACCCATGACCTACAACATAGGCAGTAGTACACTTAACACCGAAAGTGTGATAAGAGACCTTGGGACACAGGTGGACAGTAGTCTCTCCTTTAATAATCACATCCACACAGTAGTCAGGAAATCCTTCTACGTGGCACACCTCATCACAAAAGGTTTCTCATCCAGAAAAAAAGAGGTCATTGTTCCCCTCTACTCATCACTCATTAGACCCATTATAGAGTACAACGCCCCTTTTGGTATGTACCTTACTAGACATCTACAACAACTGGAAAGGCAGCAGAAATACCTCACAAAGAGGATTACTGGCCTCAAACAGATGCCCTACGCAGACCGTCTCAAAAAACTCCAGCTTTACTCCGTCGCATATCGCCTACTCAGAGGTGATCTCTGCCTAACATACAAAGCTATGTCAAACCCAGAGCTGTTGGACATGCTTCACTTAAAGAAATCTCAATACCTTTGAGCTACACGCTCTAGGGACCTAAACCTTGTCGCCACAATAAACAGAACATGCTGGAGGGGATAGATTCCTGTCCCAGAGACTTCCCATACTCTGGAACAGACTCCCTATCTATGTCAAACAGAGCTCCTCATTAGCACTCTTCAAGAAAAATCTTGATGATTGGATGGGAAATAAGAAATTCACCCTGGGGATCACCTCTGTGGCTCTGCTCAACAGTGGCACAGGAAAATAATTTTCTTGGGTGGCTAAAGCCAGGGTACCTTTCTGGCTGGGCTTGTATAGGCCCCAGGGCTGATAGCCTAGTACCTACCTATGAACCTCTGGCTTTGTCTCCAAACCTTCCAACCTGGGATGACCCTCTAATATACTTATTCCTAATCCTGTCCACCCTCGTCACACCCAGTGCAAATCTTAACATCTTTAACTCTGCCACGTGCAGCTCTGACTCCTGCCTTTTTGTCAATGCCACTGTCCCCAATCCATATAACATAGCTGATGTTCATCGTGCATACAGCTGCAGTCATAACAGATAGGTTTTCCTGTCGTCAGGCGGGTCCTCGGTCGGCTGAATTCCAAAGTCTAGGTCCGGCGTCGGTTGCCGTCGCTTCTTCCCTGACGTCAGTGCGACAGGGGTATAAAAGAACCAGCCGACGCCATTTTCTTCAGTCTTTCTTGCCGCGCGGTGCCCGAAGCAGAAGCAGTTTGCAAGTGCCGGTCGGCCAGCTCCTGAGATTACGAATATTTTTCAACCGAAGTCTTCTTGAAAGCTAAGTACCCCGTTGGGGAAACTTTTCTTGCCTCAGACCGATGTCAGACAAAGTTAATAATTGCATTTCATGTGGGAAGCAAATACCGCATAAGGATTTTCATTCCCTCTGCATACCTTGCTTAGGCCCAGACCACGTCGTCTCAGCCTGTCGTTTTTTGTGCTACATTCAACAAACGCACTATTAAGCATCGGGCGGAGTTCGCCCAACACTATTTTGGCAAAAAATTTTATTACATTATGTCGTCGGATACTCCGACTCCAGTTTTGAGTAAAAAACGCAAAGATAAGGACCGACATACGAGGTCCGCAACTTCTACCGACACCACGCCAAAGCCGACTACAGGTGGTCCGGTTCTCAGTGAGGCGCCTACGCAGCCCCTGACTACCGACAACACTTCATTGGCGGTGTATTCTGTGCTCGAGGTCGCAGGCTCTTCGGCCCATACCCCGGCTACAGATACCGAAGCCACTCTTGGCGGTGAAACTCAGAGTTTAGACAGACCTGCCACCTCTCAAGGTGTCTACAGGCCTTCCTCTTCTTTTTCCATCAAGGCTTTCACTAAGTCTAAAGCAGCCATGCATACTAAAAGACAGGCTCCACAGGGCCCTTCTCAAAACCCCATGCTTAAAAAAACAGATGCTCAATATGGCTGAGGATTTGATTACTCTAATCAGGGGTTCCCAACCCCCCCCCCCAGACAAAAGACCCAGAGTGGAGGAAGAATCCCCCTCCTCGGACCAGGCCTCCATTATTTCAGACCATTCTGAAGACCAGGAACATTCTTACTCCCCTTTTGAAGATTCTGATGCAGAGGAGTCCATTCCCTCTGTCTCCCCCCCTGAGGATTACTCTTTTGGGGAAATCTTACATACCTTGAGGGAATACTTCCACTGGGAAGGCCAAGAGTATTCAGACTCCAAGAAAAGGCTTAGGGATTTCCTCTTACTCCCTCAGCACAGGCCTCTGGCTATACCTCCTGTCTTAGACATTCTAGATGATGTGTATTCGGAGGCCTGCCTTAACCCAGATTCTTTACCTCCAGCTCCAGTCAAGCCAGACAGGGTTCCTGACTCACACCAATTCCTATACAAAAGCCATTCGGCCGACCCAGAAACTATTTCACAGGGTCCCAAAGGAATTAAGGCTTCCACTGCTAAAAATCCATTACCTTCAGAGAGAGATTCCACAGCTTTAGAAAGGTGGGGGAAAAAGGTATACACCTCGGCCACCTTAACCATGAGAGCATTAAACTGTCAGTTCCATATGTTAAAGTACCAACAGTTTCTGTTATCACAGTTGAGTAGCAAAATGTCACAACCTGAACAACCAGACTTGAAGGAGTTGCAGGATTTGATACATAGTGCAGAACAAGTGGGTAAACATACCTTGCAATGTGGTTTTGATGCTTTAGAGGCCTCATGTAGAGCTGCTGTTACAGGATCAGTCATACGTAGACATGCCTGGCTCAAAGAGCAAACCTTACCAGATCATGTCAAGGCTAAATTACTAGATGCCCCTCTGCAAAAAGATGTATTGTTCGGTGTTAAAGCTGAGGAGGTATTAAAGAAAATGGAGGAAAAGGCAAAATCAATGCAAACAGTGAAAGATTTCCTACAGGTACAACCTCCACGTTTCAGTAGAAATTGGCCTTCCAAAAATTGGTCCTTTCCAGCCACGGACAGACCCCAAAGAGGTAGATACAGGTGCCCGAGGGGCAGAGGACAAGCTCAAGGATCATTTAGAGGCAGACAATGGCAAGCACCTACACAAAGAGGTGGTGAGGATAGTCCACAGCCATTCAGAAAGCAGAACCAATGACTTTCCCCTTTGCATGCCAAGCAAGGCTCAAATGGCAGCACCTTTAGGCAGAAAACTGGCATTATTTTCGAAAAATTGGCATATTGTCACAAAAGACAAATGGATCCTGGACATTATAGACAGAGGCTACAGATTCCAGTTTCACACCCTTCCAAAAATGAGAGGCATGCCAAACCTGCCACACAATCAAAGGGCAGAGGCACAAAAACAAATTTCAGATCTCATGGACATGAAAGCTATTCAAGAGGTACCTGCACAAGAACAGGGTCAAGGTTTTTATTCCAGACTATTCCTGGTACCAAGGAAGGGAAAAGATTGGAGACCTATTTTGGACCTATCCATCCTAAACACAGTTTTACTTGTGCCAAAATTCAAGATGCTCACATTACAGCAGCTTCTTCCCATGCTGGGCAAGGAGTCTTGGCTGGTAACACTGGACCTGAAGGAGGCATACCTGCATGTCCCAATCAGACAAGATTGCAGAAGATACCTCAGATTTCTTGCAGGTTCAACCCATTATCAATTCTCTGCATTGCCCTTTGGCTTATCTACTGCGCCCAGAGTGTTCACGAAATGCCTGGCATCAGTAATTGCCTACTGCAGACTTCAAGGGATACAAATATACCCATATCTGGACGACTGCCTGATCCAAGCAGACAGCAAGCACATACTTCTGAAACATCTGGCGTTTGTAATAATGTTGTTGAATTCTCTGGGATACACAGTCAACAAAAAGAAATCAAGGCTAATACCCTGTCAAACAATAATTTTCCTGGGTGCCAGCTTGGATACAAACACCCAGATGGCCTACCTCACGCCAGAGAAACAAGGGCAACTAACTCAATACTTCAGAAAACTGGCAACTTTCACCAGGCTGACTGCAAGGAAAATCCTGCAGGCTCTGGGATTCATGGCATCTTGCATCCTACTAATCCCATGTGCAAAGCTGCATATGAGAAAACTTCAATGGTACCTAAAAACCTATGGTCTCAACACAGCCACAGTTTGGAAACAATAATACCACTGATTCCATGTCTTCAAAAGGAATTTCTGTGGTGGGCTCAAGCATGCCAAAGAAACACAAGTCTCCCATTCTACAAGCCTCAAGCAAATCAAGTCATCACAACAGATGCCTCGGACTACGCCTGGGGGGGCGCACATGACAGATCAGTGCATTCAGGGCAAATGATCCCAAAAAGAAAAGCACCTACACACCAATCAAAAGGAAATGCTAGCAGTAATAAATGCTATTATAGCTTTCAAAGACCTACTGCATCCAGGCCAGCTACTGATAAGGACAGACAACACCACAGTAATGTGGTACATAAACAAACAGGGAGGAACTCATTCATACCCCCTATGCAGACTAGCCATGTCTCTTTGGAACATGGCTCTGGAATTACAAATCGAACTTCAAGCACAGTACCTGCCAGGCAAAGAAAACACGCTGGCAGACAACCTAAGCAGAAATGTGACAGATCCACATGAATGGAAGTTGCATCCTCAAGTGTTTACAAAGATAATTCAAGCATGGGGAAGGCCAGACATAGATCTCTTTGCCTCCCACAGAAATCACCAGTTGGCAAAATTCTGCTCAAGGACCTTTCACCCACAGGCCTGGAAAGTGGACACACTCTCAGTTGGACAACAATGACAGTTTATGCCTTTCCACCTCTTCCTCTGCTGCCCAAAGTTCTATTAAAAATCAGAGCAGACAGACCAAAGATGATTCTCATTGCTCCAGACTGGCCAAGACAACACTGGTACCCACTCCTGAGAAGCCTGACGCATTCCCCACCATGGATCCTGCCTCTAATGCCTCTTTTCCTGACTCAGCACAACTTCAAAACCCTTCACAGTCAGCTGAAAACACTCAATCTAGCCGCATGGAAAATTCCTTAAATTCACAACAGACCCTACTCTCCAAGGAGGTGCAGGATGTCATTTTGGAGGCCAGAAGGCCTTCTACTAGAAAAGCCTACTCCGCAAAATGGAAACGGTTTTGTGCCTGGAATGAGAAAAAGGGTCAGAACCCTGGAATACTGAATTTACCTCAAATATTACAATACCTAGCTGAGATGCTAAGCAGTGGGCTTTCATTCTCCTCCATCAAAATCCATGCCTCAGCCATTTCTGCAGAATACAACACTGATCCTCCTTTATTCTCTCACCCCCTCTTAAGGCAGTTCCTCAGAGGGGCTAAGAATATAAAACCCCCAAGGAAACAACCAGTACCTGCTTGGGACCTCAATTTCATTCTAGAAAAACTGACCTTGCCGCATTTTGAGCCAGCAGCTTCAACAGAACTGCAATATTTGTCCTGGAAAACAGCCTTCCTTCTGGCTATCACTTCAGCTCGCAGGGTTTCGGAACTACAAGCCCTCATGGCTGTGCAGCCTTTCATCATTTTCCATCAGGACAGTTTCCTTACGAACCAATCCGTCCTTTATGCCAAAGGTAGTATCCAGGGTAGCCTTGAATCAGGCTATCCACTTACCTACCTTTTACCCTAATCCTCAAAACAAAGGGGAGAGACTACTACATTCCTTGGACATTCACAGACAGCTGCATTTTTATTTGGACAGAACAAAGCCTTTCAGAAAATCAGAGCAACTCTTTGTGTCCTATGCTACAGGAGCTCAAGGGAAGTCTATTTCCAAACAGACAATTTCAAAATGGATAGCCCACTGCATACGTTTTTGTTACTCTTTTCATGGTAAAACTGTACCTGCAGGCATCAGATCTCACTCCACAAGGGCCACAGCTACCTCTGCAGCTTTCCTCAGGGGGGTTCCTACCAAAGATATTTTGGAAGCAGCCACTTGGAGTTCTGTACATACCTTCTCCAAGCACTATCACCTACCATTATACTCCAAACCTAGAGCAGGCTTTGCCACTGCAGTCTTGCAGGGCATCCTGGCTCCTCCTAGTTCCACCTAGTGCCTACCACCCTTTTTTAGCTTTGGGATTCTACCCATCTGTTATGACTGCAGCTGTATGCACGATGAACATAGTACAGTTTTGTACCTATCATAAATGTAGATGTTCGAGTGCTAATACAGCTGCAGTCCAGGTTTCCCTCCCTCCTTCCCCTCTTGGGACAGGCCTAATGGCTAACACCTCCTCATACAGCCTGATTAGGGTATTCTTTTATGGTGTATTTGCTTGCAATTACTGTTTTTTGATTATATTGCATTGCATTATTACATATATTTATGTATTGCCTTCCTTCTGGGGGCACCTGACATCTGGGGCAAGAAAAACTGAAGAAAATGGCGTGGGCTGGTTCTTTTATACCCCTGTCGCACTGATGCAGGGAAGAAGCGACAACCGACGCCGGACCTAGAGTTTGGAATTCGGCCGACCGAGGACCCGCCTGACGGCAGGAAAACCCATCTGTTATGACTGCAGCTGTATTAGCACTCGAACATCTACATTTATGGTAGGTACAAAACTGTACTGTCTCACTACCCTCTTGTATAGACATTCCCCTTCACTCTTACTGGTACTCGTCTGTCACAAATCACTCCTGACACACACCTCCACCCACTCCAACCTGCCTGTACTCTCTTCTTTACCTCTCTTCCACATTCACCATTACTCTGAACTGTTGATCCTAAGTATTTAAACTCATCCACCTTCGCCACCTCTACTCCCTGCATCCTCACCATTCCTCTATCCTCTCTCTCATTCACACACATATATTCTGTCTTAGTCCTGCTGACCTTCATTCCTCTTCTCTCTAGAGCATATCTTCACCTCTCCAGGGTCTCCTTCACCTGTTTCCTACTCTCACTACAGATTACAATGTCATCTGCAAACATCATAGTCTACGGGGACTCCTGTCTGATATAGTCTGTCAACCTGTCCATCACCATTGCAAATAAGAAAGGGCTCAGAGCTTATCCTTGATGTAATCCACCTCCACCTTAAATGCATCCGTCACTCCCACCGCAGACCTCACCACTGTCACACTACCCTTGTACATATCCTGTACCACTCTTACATACTTCTCTGACACTCCCAACTTCCTTATACTGTACCATAACTCCTTTCTAGGCACCCTGTCTTATGCTTTCTCTAAGTTCACAAAGACACAATACAACTCCTTCTGACCTTCTCTGTACTTCTCCATCAACATTCTGAGAGGAAACATTGCATCTGTAGTGCTCTTTCCTGGTATGAAACCATACCGCTGATCACTAATCATCACCTCCCTTCTTAACCTAGCTTCCACAACTCTTTCCCATAACTTCATGCTGTGACTGATCAATTTAATCCCTCTGTAGTTACTACAGCTCTGCACATCACCTATTCTGGATTCTCTTGCTGATCTCTTTATATGCAGTTTGTTATTCTACATTTAAGGTTCAGCCTGACGCTATTTCTAATTTTCACACTGGCAGGGATAGTACTTCTGTGGCTGCCCTAAAAACCACCAAACCTTTCTGGAAAAGTACTTTTTTTATTTTTATCACCAATTCAGGATCCTGTTCCTCAAGTACTTTTTTTATTTTTATCACCAATTCAGGATCTTGTTTCCCCTTGAGATCTACCATTGGTGCTGCAAGTACTAGCTAGCACTCTTTTGAACCTTCAGCTATGATTCCTTTGAAGTTGCTGTCGTGGAAAGTGATTTTCTTGATGATGGTTACCTCTACAAGACACACAACTGGCGTCTGCTGGTTCTTTTATACCCCTGTCGCACTGACACAAGTTGCAGGGTTCGAGTCTCACAAGAGATAATTGGCTAGGCTTAAAATGGCTCGCAAGGGCAGTTAGCCTAGTACTAATCTATGAACCTATGATAAGATGAGATTCTGAGCTACATGCATTAGCCACTGTTGCCTCCTTGTATGATTTTTCATAAGGACAAGGTTACTTTTAGAACAAATCCTATTTTTGCCCAAGGTGGCTTCCAAATAATCTTTGAATCATCATATTCATTGCCCATTTTCTTTACAGATTTTAGTAATGAGTGAATATTTGCTGCATTATGTAGACATTCATAGTCAGCTTGTATTTTATTTGGACAGAACCAAAGCATTTATGAAAAGGCGAACAGCGTTTTGTTTCCTTTTCCGAGGCCAGGCTGGGCAAACCCATGTCTAAAGTGACTTTATTCAAATGGCTTTTTGATTGCATCTCTTTTGTGTACAACTTGAGAGGAAAGCCCTTACCCACAAAACCCAAGGACCTTTCTGCCAGGACAGTTGCAACTTCTACTGTTTTTTTTTCACTAGAGCTTCTGTTGATGACATTTGTGCCACTGCCACTTGGTCTATCACTCACATGTTTTGTGTTCCATTACAAATTGGATGTATAGGTGAGCTCTACTGCCTCTCCATTGTGTGAAATATTCTCTCTTTCAGCCTCCTTGGGATATGTGGCTGAGGACACTGTCCCATAGGTTGAAACTGGATGGCAAAAGCAACATCGGATACAAAAGTCATGTATTTACTGTAAAGATTCATGTTATCTGTTTCAATCCATTTCAACCACCCTTCCCTCCTATCCCCTTCCTTACAGTGCCATGTCTTCTGTGTGACTGGATGGTTGGGCCATTAAGCTGTTCCCCTTTTGGGTCCTTGATTAAGTTCCTGGAGTTATTATTCTTAACCTAGGAGCAGTATGAGGGGCAAAGTTGATCTGAGGTGGATGGAGGGGCAGTATTCTGTGAGTAAAAGTGACAGACCTTTGGAATCAAAATCACTGTGAGTATAAGCTGCCATTGGATCTGGGACTGATCTGATAACCCACGAAGTGAACTGGACAGAAACAGACAACACGGATCTATAACTGGACAGAAACAGACAGCACGGATCTATAACTGGACAGGAACAGGCAATGTGGATGTGGTATTATGGTAAGTACTTATCTGGGGCTTAACCTACATCTGAGGTATAGGTTTTCCAGGTTGGTCTTACAGGATGATAGAGTTCCTGTGTGTTTGAAGTTCATCATGAATGTTTAGGAATTGAAAATGGTTTTCAGGGGATGTAGAGGAGAGTCTTGTAACATGCTGTTGTCTGATGATTGGTTTTATTTAGTGGGATTTGTATCTCAAGTTTTGTTTGTGGGTCTCTAGGAATCTACCTCAAGGTTATGTGGCATTTTGCACATATGTATATTCCACTGTAGGTCTCATCAGGTCTAAATGCATGGTAGGTGCAAAACCATAGAATACAAGGAGTACTTTCTGCACTTTTAAACCAACATGCAAATGCAAGAGTGCCTCATGGTCGGGCAGTTTGTTATTAGGACTCAGCATTAAACAGTGCTACCTTGATATTGTCAGGTTCTTGATTTGTTTTGTTTTTTAAGTTGGAAGATCCATTAGTTTGACTCTACCTAAAAAAAGGCACTATGGTAGCAGCAAAGGATTTAGTCAGTATGCAGAAGCCTTTGAATGAGTGGTGCAAGCTGTCCTTAGCAAAGTAAGTAGGGCTGTGCAGCACCTAATCCCAAGATAACACGTACTAGATCCCCCGCAAGCGACACTATTAATACAGCCAGTTGTTGGTCAGTCATCCTTTCTTTCTCTCTCAACATCATTTTTAGACAAGGAAGGATTCTGCCTAATACTGTAGCAAGAAGAGCTCAGAAATGTCTGTCTGAATGTCCTTTAGGGTTTTGCTTGCTAAAACCCTGAGCGATACTAAGCAAGAAATAAGACTTGGAATAGAACTAACCGCTTGTACATTGCTTTGCAACATAGGTGCCTATTAGATGCGTTAGAAACTATGCCTCTGATTTTTCTGTGAACATGCTTTATATTCTGCTGCACTTCATCCAGGAGAGGATCGCTGGGGCTGTGTGTCATCAGAAGTTCTCAGAATACTACCTGAAGAAAGAAGAGTTTAAAGACTGGTGCACTAAAGAATTATTTGAATCATTAACCAGGTTAGAAAACAAAGCAAGGAGGATGGGGGAAATTTGGAAAGTTAAAAACCAAGGTTAAGGGATATTTTAATACAGAACGTGTATCTCTGTGGAGCCTATGAGCAATGAGATATAAACAGATGTTGAAAAAGCCAAAGCAATTTTCAAATGTTTTGAGAGCTAAAGAAAAGAGAACAGGAAATAAAGGACCAAGTTAAGAAAAAAACAAATGATTATCTGAATAAAATGAATGAGTTTAGGCTGACAATTTTTAAAGCACTGTTTTAAGTACTCCTTGAGGTCAAAAATCCTTGTACAAAGATTGAGTTAGCAAAAGATTGAAAGAGGGGTTTATTAGGTAAAAGATTTGTAAAGTAATGTGATTATGAGAGACCAAGAAGAGATCAAGTAGATTTTTGGTATTATTGGCATTACTTTATCATCAGGAGGCTTTTCATTTCGGAAAAATTCTCAAATTTCAAGATATCTAGAACAGGTAACCATTTCAGACCAGTTGACTGGAGAACCATGTTATTTACACCTGTATAATATACAAGGAATTATAAAAACACAGAGAAGTAGACAATAAGTGGAGAAAATCACGAGGAGGTGATGGATTTTCAGTACAATACTGGAAGTTAAGAGAATTGAGACTAGTTAGAGTCTTGGGTAGTAGTATTTAATTACATTCTGGAGAAGGGTAGTCCAACAACTTGGAGAGAAGGAATAATATCAGAACATTCAAACCTAGGTTCTTATGGACCTGTCAACAAGACTAGATAAAATACTACCAGAGGTGATACACTGGATCCAGGTTTTGTTATGGGTAGACTGGTATTTTATAATAAAGACAACAGTAATGATGGAGGAAGCTGGGATAAAAAAGCCACACTTTTAATAATACTTTTGGATGGTAAAAAATAAAATTCAGTACGATATTCTGGATGAATTTGAAAGAGGTAATTCAAAACTTCAGTTTTCCTAAGAGGTTTTATTTGGTGATAATGGAGCCTTATTTGGGATCAGTAAAGTGAAAATTGGAGGTCAGTTATTTGGGGAATTCAGTCTTTATAGGGGGACCTGACAGTGGCTCCTGAGTCATCTTTGATATTTACTGTTAATCTAGAACCAGTAACTACTTTAACAAGGACATCATGCATGCAGCAATACAGATGAGCAAAAACAAGTAAAGATAGTTCTCTTTGTATATGATGATTTGTTACATTTAACTTGCCCTAAGCTTGATCTCCTTTCCTTATTCAGATTATTAGCTGAATTCCAAAATTATTTTAGTTACAAAATAAATGAAAAATAAAAGCCCCTTTCTATAAATTGTACTCCAATATTTGCTCTAGTTTACTGCTATCAGTTTATACTTGGATATGTGAAAATTGATTACTTTGGTGTATGGCTTGATACACTTAGGAGTTCTGTCAGTAGAGGTGACCTTGGAAGATATTTTCTGAAAAATAGTTAAAAAATACTAAATGGAAAACTGTGATGATGGATTTAAATCACAAAGTACAAGCAGTTAAAACGTTCCTGGTCCCACAAGCTGTTTTGGCATTCTCAGAGGAAAAATGCCCTGTATTAATGAAAAAAAGAATCCTTGGGTTTGTTTGGAATAATAAGCATGCTAGGGTCTCCTGGGAAAGGTTAGGACTGCCATTACAGTGTGGGGCATTGGCGGATCTGGCTGTATAAGATTAATGTAGAGCCACACCGATACAATTTATAATGTAATATAAAATGGGGAATTTAAGACTTGTGGTTGCTTTATGGAAGAGTTGAAAACATGATTAAATATATTGAAAAGAGGTGAATGGAAAGGTTGGTGACAAGAAATCCTGACTGAAGGCATTGAGTAGCAAGAAAAAATGTGAATAACACTGAAGAAGAAGAATCTAGAAACAACTGTTTTACATTTCTGGGAACAGTTAAGGAAAAGAGGTGACTTCTTCCCTTGGCAGTAGGCTAAGGAGGAAAATAACTTGCAAGAAGGAGATGGATGGGCTTAGCTGTCAGGGGCTACAGACAGTGTTCTCAAAGCTTGCAAACAGAAGCACAACACATTGGTCAAACAGTGGAGATGGTGGAGTTTATGGTCTAACCCAAGAAAAGATCAGCAAATCTGAGTAAAATAAGCAGGGAACATGAGGTATACCAAGAATGGAAAAAAAAACAATCTTAGCTAAGGTTAAACAAATAGGAAGGAAAATTTAATGAGAACTGATTTCTGAGATGTGTTAAAAAATATATTTCTATTTACACCCACATCCAGGGCCTCCCCCTTACATTTCTCCATCTCCTCCAACAATGCCACTGTCATCTCACCCGACACTTCAACTAAACTGTTAGGTATTACCATAGACAATAATCTTTCTTTCGACCAACACATTAACAACTCCATAAAACTAGTTAACAGAAAAATAGGATCCTTATATCGAATTAGACCATTTCTTACACCTTCTACTAGAACAAGGATTGCTCACTCCCATCTTATTTCTACTCTTCTCTATGCTTCACCTATCTTCACCAACCTCAAAAAAACCAACCTCAACAAACTGGCAACCTGCTATAATAACATTGCCCGCTTCGCTACTGGTAACCCCTATAAAACCCATCACTGTCTTAACTTAAAACTTCTAGGCTGGCTAGAGTTTCAAAACTATCTTATAATCCATCAACTCTCTATTGCCCATAAAATACTGTACCAACCTAATAATACCCCACTACTCTCACAACTCATAATCCCCTATAACAATCTCAACTCTCTCCGCTCTTCTAGTAAACTCCTAACAAGTACAATAAAATCAAATAACAATGCTGGCAACTCACTATTTACCAATGCGGTAGGGAAAAAATGGAATTTGTTACCTTCTAATATAACAAATATTACATCATTGCCTCTTTTCAAACAAAATATTAAACTGCATTTCCAAAATCACTGGCTTTGTTCCTGTAATAAACCTGATTAACTTTCCACTAGTACTCCCTAATTCTAAAACTTTTCTCTCTTACTCTTTTCTCCTTTCTCTATTTGGCTTCCTGTTTTACCCCCTCTGCTTCTATACCTGTTTCCACCTTAACTTGCTCTCTTTTCCACATTCAATTCCTTTCCTTTTCTCCCTTTTTTCTTTTTACTCTACTTTCCTTACCTCCAATCCTTGCTTTCATCTTCTGATAAGTATGTGTCAACCTGTATAATGTCATCTAGACTGTAATTGTATGTTATAGTAATTAACACAAGTAGTAGTACTTTCCATTGAAGGGTTTGCATGTTTTGTTTTTGGCAAACTCTATTACTAACTCTATTATCATTATTGTTATTATTATTTTTGTATGATGGTTTTTCTGTATGTATCTTAGTTCTGTGGAGCTTTTCTCCCCGGGCCGCTACTGAAAATGGAATTATCTCCAGCTAGACTAGCCCGGTCAACAAATGTAAAATAAATAAAAAAAATAAAATAAAATATATGTGTAGCTTCTAAGAGTGCAGATAAATCCATGAAATTTATAATGTTTGAGTGTAACTGCTTGCATAGGTATTTCTATACCCCAAATAAATTAAGATACCAAATAGTACACCAAACCAACAGTCCTTGGAAAGTCCAAACTGCACAAATATAAGCAATAGCAAAAAAAAATAAAAAAACAGCAGGACCACCATGGCTAATGGCATCAAAATACTTTAATAAAAAAAGAGACAAGTGCTTTCGTGTTGTAGACAAACGCTTCATCAGAATTAAAAGCAATATATGTTAAACCATTTAAATATAACATTTGAATGCATGACTAACCAATCCTCAGAAATCCCTTTAAATTCATTCACACCCAATCAGAAAATGTATGTCCCTGCCGAACCTGTTGTGCATGTGCATTTATCTCTAAGGAGCAAGTTTTTCAACATCCAAGATTAAATTTTACTTTTAAACCCCATTTCTACATGGATTGTTCTACTCGGCATGTAATCTGTTTAGCTACATGTGATTTATGTACATGTTTTTATGTAGGAAAAACTAACAAAAAGTTAAAAGATAGAATAATGAGGCACTTGTATGATATCAGGAAAGGCAATGTTAAAAACGTATTAGTCAAACATAATTTAGAACACCAGGGACATGCATTTTCTTTTAGAGTGCTGCAACATATACATCCTAATCATTTGGGGGGGGGGGGGGGGCAGTTTAGCTAATTTTACAGAAAAAGCTGAATTACAATGGATTTTGAAGTTGCAAGCAGATATGCAACCAGGGTTAAATGGATGTAGTCCTTTAAATCCAGCCTTAGAGGGACATAAGTTGGTCTATTAAGTTAACTGGTCCTATTTGGGTGAGAATTTTCAGGGATTTCTGAGGATTGGTTAGTCATGCATTCAGATGTTATATTTAAATGGTTTAATGTGTATTGTTTTTAGATCTGTTGAAGCATTTGTCCATAATGCAAAAGCGCTTGTCTCTTTTTTATTAAAGTATTTTGATGCCATTAGCCTTGGCGGTCCTGCTGTTTTTCATTCTTTTTTATTTTTATTTGCTCCCAATAAATTAAGATAGATGATTCCTGAGGCAGGTGATAGGTGCTGGATGTGCTTGTAGGGGCAAACAGGGATATAGAAGCACAGTTTTTGGTATTGTATTGAATTTGAATCTATTAAGTTGGCATTAGAAATGACTCACTACAAACTGGGCAGAAGGGGGCATAGCTAGTAAATCTGTGCCAGCCTTTCCCAGGGGTGGGTGGGTGTGTGTGTGTGTGTGTGTGTGTGTGTGTGTGTGTGTGTGTGTGTGTGTGTGTGTGTGTGTGTAAGCTAAATCTCAGTGTGTGTTTGCCAGCAGCTTGGAGCAGGAACACGAAGCACTGGCTTCACAGAGAGAGTGGTGGAGGACTTAGCTTGGAGACACTGCTGAGGGCTCAACTCTATAGCTTTGCCAGTGGGGAGTCTTATTGGGGATCTGGAGAGAGAGAGAGAAAACCTGTGTTCCCTGTGTGCTGTTTAGGGAAATTATGCTTTATGCAGAGAACTGCATTTGGAAATACTGGGTGTATTCCAAGTGAATATCCCTCTCCAGTGTCGGTGGTGAGGATTCACGCTCCTTGATTACTGGCATAGAGTTGGGACGCACATATTGGTGGCAGTGGTTGGATTCAGGCTCCTTGATTAGTGGCCCGGGAGGGGGGTGTCACATATTGGTGGCAGTGGTGGGTATTAATTGAACTTCTGTAGCCTGTAGGAAGCCCTTCATGAAGGTGAGTGTACTGTCAAGCAGCCACAAGGTAAACATACAGAGTTTCATTTTCACAACTTTTTTTTTTTTCTTAGTTTAGTTTAGTCAGGGAAAGCAGGCAATAATGTCAGCAGAGGATTATGGCAAGCCAAAAAAGAACCAGTTGGCCAACGTGTGCAAAGCCAAAGGACTGGTGCATGCCAGTCTGACTAAAGATGAAATGATTTCAGCCTTAGTAGTAGCTCATACCAATGACCAGGATGATAGCCAGACTGGTGATGGGAATTTGCAGCCCTCCGAAACAAGACAGTTCACCTTTTCCTCAGATGACTTAAAAATCCATCTAGAATTAAAGAGACTTGAACTGGAGGTTAAACTTTTGGAACTAGAGTCAGCAGAAAGACTGTGGCATTTGAAGACTGCAGAAAAAGAGACTGTGGTGCTTGGAGATTAAAGAGAATGAGAGACTGCAGTTTGGAGGCTGATGAAAAAGAGAAGCAGCATCAACATGAGAGGGAGATGCTGACCCTTCGACAGGAACATTGAGGTAATGGGGATGGGAATTACCAAATCCCAGAAGCAATAAATGTCAGTCAATTTTTTCCACAGTTTACAGAGGGTGGAAATGTTGATAGTTTTATTCATAAATATGAAGGAGTATGTAAAAAGTATAATGTTGACCAAGGGCTCTGGGTACGTTTCCTGACCACCTTACTCCATATTTGATCTGTAACTGCTGTTTCTAAACTGGCTGATAGTGATTATTGAAATTATGATAAAGTAAAGAAATGTTTACTTGAATGTTTTAAGTTAACACCTGAAGCTTACAGAAAAAAGTCTCATGAGCATAGACGCAAGGCAGATGAAAATGTGATTATATTGCTGAGTTAAACACTAATTTTCATAGATGGGTGATTGGGTGTCAGGGGACAAGCCCTTAGTACTTTGCCTGAGGACATGAGAATCTGGTTGGCAGACTGAGAGTGCAACTCTGCAGATGAGCTGGGGAAAAAGGAGATCTCTACTTAGCAAGCAGGGCATCACTGCACAAGAAGGGGATGTCCAGTGCTGCGCATGGATATAAGGGAATCCATGGGGGACAGTCTAAACCACCCCAGCAGAGTCCACCAGGAATAGTGGAAGCCTTTAGTTCACGTACACGGCCATGATCAAGGGGGGACTGTTTTACATGTAACCAGTGGGACCATGTATCATATAGATGTCCATGGAGGCAAGGTGGGGAACAAAAGGTGGGGGAGCCAGCAAGTGGGAATAACAATATGCCAGTGGTAAGTTGTCTGGAGACAACAGTGGTACCAAACCATCATCATAGTTTATATCCTATCTTAGTGGATGGAAAGCAGGCCACTACTAAGAGAGACACAGCCCCTGACATAATCGATGTGAAGCCTGCAGTGATTAAAGAGGAACAGTAGTTGTTTGGGCAGTCCACTCCAGTCAGAGCTTTAGGAGGGACCCTATTGCAAATACCTTTGGCCAGGGTTCACCTTGGCTGGGTGGGTGGAAAAGAAGGCAAGGAAGTAGGTGTGTTTGAGAATATCCCTGCACATGTCTTGATAGGGAATGATTTTGGTAATGCGATACCGTGTGTGCATCCAGTTACCCACAGTCAGGCTTGGAGGCAGGCAACTGCATCTGGTAGTCTAGAGGAGACCCAGACAGACACCCACAATAAAAGTTCTGCATAATGCATCTCTTAGTACACTTCACGCTCATATGACCTGCAAAAGGAATGTCATGGGCTATGGCTAAAAGTGCCAGATGGTAGGCTATACTAGATACCCTGAGGCGGTCGCTGTGTCCTCCATTGAGGCAGAGAAGGTGTCAATTGCTTTATTAGAGATTTTCAGCAGGGTAGGTTTCCCGAGAGAAATATTGACTGACAGAGGAGCCCAGGAGTATGCTGTGGGGCAGCAGTTATGGTTCTCATTCCTGTCCAACACAGTAACCTGCAAGCAACTTGGGAGGGGCCGTTCAGAGTGGTAAGGAAGGCCAGTGATGTTAACTACTTGGTAGAACTGCTAGACAGGAGGCAGGGGCACAGATTGTACCATGTTAACATGATGAAGCCTTACCATGACAGGGAGGCCCTTGTGCTGAGTATTTGCAGTGGATGGCGGGAGGAGTCTAAGAGGGATCTGGTGATTGATCTCCTCAGTGAGGCTTGGACTGACACCTCAGTGGAAGGGATAGCAATGTCCCAGCAGCTATCCCATACACAGGTTTGAAAAATCTGAGCAGTGTTGCAGGACTTTGGGGGCATGTTCACTGGGAAACTTGGGTGCACCCACCTGGTGTAACACCATGTGGATACAGGACCCCAAAGGCCTATCAAGCAGGCCCCTTACAGGGTGCCTGAGCGAGTAGGACAGACTCTGAGGGAGAACATACAGGAAATGTTGAAACTGGGGGTAATCCAGGAGTCCGGTAATCCAGGAGTCCAGCAATCCCTGGATCTCCCCAGTAGTGCTGCTACCAAAGAAAGATGACAGCATTAGGTTCTGTGTGGACTGCAGAAAACTAGTCAGAGTCAAATGCTTACCCCATGCCTAGGACAGATGAAGCCTTACAGCAGTTGGTTGGAGCTAATTATCTGACCATGGGCTACTGGCTTTGTGACTCCTTTCAGATTATACGAGTTCACAAAGATGCCCCAGCGACCTTCCAGAGGCTGGTAGATCATATTCTAGCAGGAATAGGAGACAGCATGTCAGGGAACTCCTGGGCAGACTGCAAAGGGCAGGTTTGACCATTAAGTACCAGGTGGGTATGGCAGAGGTCTCCTACCTGGGACATAGAGTGGGAAGTGGGAAGATCAGGGCAGAACCTGCCAAAGTGGAAGCTATTCAGGAATGGCCTGCCCCTGTTACCAGAAAGCATGTGAGGGCATTTTTGGGGACAGTGGGGTGTTATAGAAAATTAATTCCCAATTATAGTACAATAGCTGCTCCCCTCACAGACCTGATGAGGAAAAACAGACCAGAAAAGGTAGTGTGACCCCAGCCTGCAAGCAGGTATTCCAAAAGCTTAAAGGGGCTTTGGGAGGACCTCCTGTATTAGTCCAGATTATAGCAACAAATTTGTTGTGCAGGTGGATACCTCGAACCATGGGGTGGGGGCTGTACTCATCCAGGTTTCCTTAGAGGGGAAGAGCACCCAGTGGTATAGCTCAGCCTTTAACTCCAACCTAGGGAAGAATGCTGTGCAGTAGTAGAAAAAGAATGTCTAGCCATAATATGGGCACTACAGAAACTTCAGCCCTGTCTGTATGGAAAGGAAAAATCACTGTAATTACAGACCACAGTCCCTTAACATGGCTACATTGAACCAGCCAGCAAAATGTCAAGTTATTACGGTGGAGCCTAGGGTTGCAGGCATATGATTTGACAATGCAGCACTGTAATGGGGTCAGCAGTGCCAATGTAGATGGGCTCTCAAGACAGGGTATGGGTTAGAGTGTTCCCAGACCAGCTCACTCCTCTCAAGCAAAGTTTCCCCAACGTCACTTGAGAAACTAGCTTTAGTCTTCAAAGGTGGGGGGGGGAGATGTGATAATGTGAGCTATTGCCAGCTATGCCAGGAGAAGTAGGGCAGTGGATGTGTAACATATACCAACAGAGCTAGCTGGAATTTTACAAAGTATTGTATGCCATTTGTATATCAAATGATTTGTGCAGGTGTTGTGTTGAAAATGTATTTGTAAAATTGCTTGTGTTAAAAAAAAAATGGATCAGCAGTGGGTCCTGCTGCACAGAAAAGAAGTATATATGCATGTAGTAACTGATTAAATGTATGCATTGTAATTGTTGAAACAAATACATTGTAACGGATGATACTGGTAGAAAAGAGGTTCATCTCAATCCAGGATATTCCCTACCGTGAATGTCCACAGACAACTCTGGTACAATTTTGACAGAACTAAATTTTTCAGATCTTCATATCAATTGTTAATTTACTTTGAAGGTAAGGAAGACAACCTGTGACAAAGCAGGCTATTTCTAAATGGTTGTCTAAGGCTGTTATTTTTTTGTTATACCCACCACAACAAAAATATTCTGGGCAGGGTCAAAGTCCACTGCACCAGGGCCCTAGGTTCATCTATGGTTTTTAGGAAAGAGTTGGATTCTAGAAGTAGTCTAGAAGCAACAGCTTTGCATACTTTTACAAAGCACTATAGCCTTGCTTTCATCTCTAGGTCTAGATCAGGCTTTGCTCCAACCATTCTCCAGGGGTTCCTCTCCTTCCACCTCCCAAATGTAGTAAGCTAGGGTAATCCACTCGTATAGCTAAGGTTCATGCCGCAGTGATCAATATGATGAACATAGTACAGTTGTAAACTTACTATAACAGTAGATGTTCGAATGATCACTGCTGCAATAGATGCTCCCTCCACCCTCTTGTTTCTAGGTGTGTTATTTATGTCAGTGTGTGAATACTTATTTTTTTGTGGTTCCTAGCATTGTCATTTCAGGACCAAGCCTCACTGTCTCTGTTGACATGAAAGGTCTGAAGGTCTTGGTATGCAAACTTGTCTTTTTAGTCCACATGAGCCAACTTAAGGTGTGGGTGCAAGAACGGTGTGCTGAAGCTTTGGAAGCTGGCTGGCTGTTATATCCTTATCAGGATATAACCCATATGCTCAGGCCTTTGCTGCAGTTATCATTAAAACATTTACTGTTATGGTAAGTTTACTTACACAACTGTACTTTTTACCAAGATTATAGTGCTAGACCATGTCTTTTCCAGGCTGCTGATTAAAGTTCCTGCATAACAGTTCAAGGATTCATACCTGAATTTCAGTTTGTATGGTGTTTGCATATTCTCCTTTTGTCTTTGTGAATTTTTTCTCAGTCTTGTGTCTTCCATCTCAGAGGGGTGGCTGGAAGCCCACCAACCCTTCTGAGGATGAGTCGGTTTACCTGGAGGCTTTTGGGTCTTGCCCTTCCACCTCTTGGGTGTCTCTGCCTTTTGACCAGTTAATGAATGTAATTAGTTGAAAGATGTGGGGCTGTCCGGAATCAGTTGAACCTGTTCCTAGGAGGCCAAATAAATTCATCACAGCGCCTTCGGAAAAGGAGTTCCTTATCAAAGGTTTCCCGGTAGATGCTATGGTGGTGGCGGCGCCGGCCACAAAGTAGGAATTCTCAGAGACTTCCTCATCTGTTTATCCACCGAACAAAGAGTCTCGAATGGTGGTCAGATATGGAAAGCGTATGTTTTCTTCAGTGGCATTTACCCTTAAATCGCTGAACTGCCTGACCCATTTCAGTAGTCTACAGAAGGATCTCCTGAAGGAGCTAGGAGATACCCTTCAAGGTACTGTAGTTGCAGGGGTTTTGGATAAGATTTCCTCCCAGCTGTCCACCTTAAACTCAGTGGTAAACTCCTCCATGTGACTGATTTCTTATGTGGCCAATGGAGCGAGCAGGGCAGCGGGTACAGGAATTTCCTTAAGGAGACATTCCTGGATGTGCTTATGCGATTTCGCAGAACCCTTCAAGTCTTCCTTTATTAATGCCCCTTTGATGGCTCGTCTTTGTTCGGACCCAAAGTTAGAGACCTTAACCAGGTGTGAACAAGAGGGAAAGACTCTGTCTGCTGTGGGAGTCTGTTTTTCCCTCCCCATTAGACCTTATCCCAAACGTCAGAAGGGAGGAAAAATGTGGTTCCATAAGTCCCAAAGAGCCTTCCTGACCGCACGTGGTGATTCTTCCCCTAGGGGCAGAGGGGGAAGTAACAATGGAAGACGCCAACCTCGTGGCAGAGGGGGTCTGCAGAACCATGGTGACAGGGACTCCTTCCTTGGAAAACCCTTTCAGCGCTCCTGAGAGGAAGCTCACCTGTCCTTCTCTGGAGGCAGTTGGGGGTCGCTTGTCATTGTACCCAAATGCCTGGCTAGAAATCACAAAAGACAAATGGGTGCAAACGATCATATCCAGATGTTATTACATATCCTTTTCCTCTCCCAGATTAGAAAAACAATTCATCCCAGATGTTCTACCCAGTCAAAGGGATTATGCAACTCTAGAGGTACAAAAGTTGCTAGAAAAAAAGAGTCATCCAAAATGTCCCCGCAGAACAAATTGGATCTAGAACTTACTCAATGTTCTTTTTAGTTCCAAAAAAGATAGGACTGGTGGCCCATTCTGGATCTCAGCAGAATAAACAAGTCCGTCAAGAAATCAAAGTTCCAGATGGTGAAACTGCAGTCAATACTCCCCTTTATGGGGAAAGATGATTGGATGTGCTCGATAGATCTCCAGGATGCATACTACCACATAAAAATGGACAGGCAGTCCAGGAGACATTTGTGCTTTTGGCTGGGAGCCAGTCAGTACCAGTTTCAAGCCTTGCCCTTTGGTCTCACTACAGCCCACAGAGTGTTCACCAAATGCATGGCTGTGGTTACAGCTCACTTGAGGCGTCTAGGATTCCGGGTGTTTATATACCTAGACGACTGGCTCCTAACCACCACCACCAAGCAACTACTAACAAAAGCAAGGGATAAAACCAGTCATCTCTGTTGTCAGCTAGGCATTACAGTAAACTTCGAAAAATCTGCCTTGTTGCCATTACAGCAACTCGTATTCATAGGTACAGATTTAGACGCAAGAAAATGTTGGCCAAACTTCCCTCTGAGAGAGTTCAAATCTTGCATCATCAAATCAAGAACCTTTTATCCAAAAGGAGAGTACAGGCAAATATTGTTTTGAAGGTTTTGGGTACCATGGCAGCTGCAATAAGTTTGTACCTCTATCTCGTCTACACATGACAGTTCGTCAATGGCTGCTTTTTTTCCCAGTGGTCCATGCAGGATCTACCTTTTTTCTCATAAGATCATCATAACAAAATCCTGCAGTAAGGGCCATCGCTGGTGGCTTCACTCAACTCAATTGACTGTAGGCTGACCGTTTGTCTTTCCACAGCCTATAGCCACGGAGACCACGGACACTTCTCAGGTGGGGGGGGGGCATTATCTGGGAAAGACTGTCCAAGGCATTTGGTAGGAACATGAAAACCACTTGCATTTCAATATCCTAGAGATGAGAGCGGTGCTTTTCATGTTGCAAGCATTCAAGGACTCTCTTCCAATAGGAACAATTGCAATTCAGACCAACAACTTATCAGTAGTGTGGTACATAAACACGGAGTAACCAAATCCTACCCCCTGTGTCGAGAGGCACAGAAGGTATGACATTAGGCAGTTTCTTCTCAATGCTTTAACAGCAATGCACATCCCGGGGAAATCCAACATGATAGAGAACAAACTCAGCAGAGCTATTCTGATGCCCCATGAGTGGTCCCTAAAACAGGAAGTTGCAGGAGAGATTTTCCACCAGAGGGGCCAACCTTGCTGTGACCTCTTCACCACATCCATGAACGCCAAATGCAACAGCTACTTTGCCTGATTCCCCCTCTGGGGCAGTTACCAGGGGACGAACTTGTACACGATTGGCCCCCGGGTCTCCTTTACGTATTTCCACCCCTTCCCTTGATACCAAAGGGCCTTCAGAAAGCCAGCACATTGAGAAGCACAGTGAAACTCATTGCACCATACTGGCCTAGTCAGATTTGGTTCCCCTTTCTGTGACCCCATCTCCAGGAGGAACTGTGGATTCTGGACCCAGTTCCAGATCTTCTGACTCATTCATCGGGAACGTTCCATCCATCGATACAAACCCTAACATTGACAGCTTGGGTTCTCCAGTTCCACAAATAGCCAGGCTCCCTGATATCTTGCCTACAGTTAGACATATATTGATTTCTTCTCATAAGGCATCAACCAGGAAATTATACTCTAGCAAATGGATGAGATTTTCCCACTGGGCTTCCAAAAACAACTTTGATCCCTTTACTGCCTCTATCACAGCAGTGTTAGATTTTCTGGCTAAGCTTTTTAACAACGGCGTAACGACAGCTACAATTCAAGTTCAGTTAGCCTCTATACCAAACTATCCTATGAGAGAAATGGGACTAAAAGTCATGTCCCACAGACTTTCCAAAGCATTCTTAAAGGGTGCATTCTTCCTAAGGCCTCCAGTGAAAGAACCTCCAGCACCATGGGACCTAAATTTTGTTCTGTCTCTATTGATTCTACCCTGTTTTGAACCCACATCATCACGTGACAAAGTTTTTGTTGTGGAAGACAGCACTATTGGTAGCCATGACGTCTGCTAGATGAGTGTCTGAACTTCAAGCTTTGTCTATACACCCTTCGTACATAATCTTTCACAAAGATAGAGTTTCCTTACGGACTAACTGTCCTACCAAAAGTGTGCTCAGAGGCCAATTTAAATCAATCCATTGACTTACCAGTTTTTTTCCCAAGCTATGGCAACAAGGCAGAGTATAAATTACACCAGCTGAATGTGCAGAGGCAATTGCGTTTCTACATGCATAGAACAAAAGATTTCAGAAAGTCAGACCAGCTGTTTGTGTCCTTTTCAGGCAAAAAGAAAGGGTTCCCAATTTCAAAGGTCACACTTTCTAAATGGCTTACAGACTGTATCACCTATACATACAATTCCCAGAACTGCCAGGGAAAGTGAAAAGCCATTCCACAAAAGGTATTGCAACTTCATCTGCCTTCCAGGTGAGGCTATCTATGGATTCCATTAGTGCAGCAGCAACATGGGTAAGGGCTCATACCTTTATCACTCATTACAAAGTTGATTTGGCCTCCAAGAACAGGGCCTCTTTTGGGTCCACTTTTCTGAAGAGGATTTTCCCTTGAGCCACCCAAGAAAGGTGCTAGGGACGCTGTCCCAACCAGCAAAGAATGAAAGCGAGATAGGACAACATAACATTAAGAAGTTATGTACTCACCATAATATTCCATGTTTCTTGTCCAGCTCACCTTCATTCTTGCATCCCACCCTCCTTTCTCCACCTTCGCTCCTAGAGGATCTGGCATTTTTTCCTGACAAATTTATTATAAAGTCTCTGAATCTCTTCTTATTCTTGTCTGGATATGTTGGTTTGTTTAGAAGTATGTTTTTTTATCTGAAAACAAGATCTGGGTAATCTTCCCTGAGCATCATGGAATTAGGGTATAGCCACGAGCCAGTGGAAGGTCTTGAGCTTTTGAATAAGGCCGAGTCAGAACAGATTTTCGGTTCCATACCCAACCAGCAAAGAATAAAGGCAAGATGGACAACAAACATGGAACATTATGGTGAGTACATAACTTCTTATTTCCTCCTGAATAAACTCTGCAACTTTTTTAATTACAGCCTTTAAATTTGAGACCTTCCTGAAGCTCAGGAATGCTCAAGACCTTTGTAAAAGAGACATCCACTTGCTCTGAAGTAAAATCTATTCCAAGTGTCCAAATGGTTGCAAAGTCTCTAAAACAGGCATAGAAACATTAAAACTGAGTGGTCAAAGAAACTGGCTGTAAACAGTAACTGCGCGGGAAGTATGAAAGGAATTGTCACCCTGTCAGTCCGATCGAGGCCCGTTGAACCCAATGAAGTTTTTCCCCGGCTGTCAGTCTGGAATCTTTTTCATTTGGGTCCCCAACTACTTTCATCCTATTGGAGACAGACAGTGGGATTTCTTCTCAAGCTTCTGCACAGACCTTAGCTAAATTACAAAATGAAAATGAAAATAAAAAAGCAGCCAAGAAAAAACAAACTATTTATTTAACTGTAAACATAATCAGTAAGTGCTTTCATCAAAGTAGACTTCTTCAGATTGGTAATTCTTCCATAAAAACATTTTCTTAAATACAAAAAAGGCCAATCACATGACTTAAGTAACTAAAGTGGTTTAACCCTTTCCTTCTCAGATTGGCTACAAAAGTCCTCAAGATTATTCAAACCTGATGGATACCAGGCATTTAATCTCACCTGCCGCAAGTATTCACACCACCCTAGCTCATCGTCTGCATCAAATATTTTATCATAATGTCTTATTTCATCAAGAAACAAACAATTAAAATCCACTTTTCATTTACTTGATTTGTAGTGTTTGTCTAATGCATTTCTTTCATCACCTGCTTGTACAGCATATTTGTGTTCATAAATGCGCTTTTATATTTCCCTACTAGTGCAACCTATATAAAAAGAGGGACAAGATATACATTTCACTAAATAAACAACAAATTTTGATTTACATGTATAACAATATTTGATTCTAACACTAAAATTATTGATAATTATTTCATTTGAGTCAATATATAAATAATCATATAAATTACAATTATGACACTTAAACGTACCCAGTTTATTTTTGTTTGTTCTTGGCATCTTCAGTTTGGCTTGAAATAAGTTTTTTAAATGTTTCCCTCTTTTTTGGGTAAACACTGGATTGTCACCTACTATTTCCCATTTCTGGGCAAGTGTTAACAATTTTCCAATTGTAAGTTGTAACATCTTTAATAGCCCTGGCATTTACACTGTTGCTTATCTGTATAAAAGTTCTGAAATCTTTCTTAGATCTCATTACAGAACGTATACCTTGATTCCTTAGATTACTTACTTCATTGAGAACAGTATTCACTAACTCATTTGGATAACCTCTGCTTACAAACTTATTACATAAAACTGAATTTTCATAAAAGAAATCTTGGTCCCTCTTAGTTAAACTGTTGATTTGCATCAGCTGTCCTTTGACAATGTTTTCTTTAGTTTTCTTGGGGTGCATAGTTTTACAATGTAAATATCTATTGTTTTGAATTGATTGTTTTGTATGTTTTTTCTGATTAATTTCCCTTCCTTTAAAACAGTGATGTTCAAAAAATGAATATCTTAGGGTTATCAGTTCTCAAATATTTTCTTATACATTCCGTAATCCTATCAGTATAAAAACATTCTTCAATTAAGGAATCAATACGTGAATATGTTTTTTTAATTTCATAATAAGACCCAGTTTTGTAAAAGAATTGATAACCCTAAGATAAGCTGAATCTTTGGCTTACCTGAAGTACACAGGGATTTAGATAATCCCCCACTCAGACCAATAGTTGCCAGTACAAAAAGTAAAACTGAAGCCTTGGCGATTTATGTGGACAAGCATTTGCAGAAAGTAGTAGAATTAAACACCACGTTTATTAAAGATACGTTTGATTTTATCACGAAATTGGTAGGAATAAGTGTTTTTGAGACTGATTTACTGGTCACCGTTGATATCAGATCTTTATATATGGTGATCCCAAATGAAGAAGGTAGGAAGACCGTGAGATTTGAATTAATTAATTCAAAATTGTTCTGTAGCAATAATGTAAGTCTCTTAATGGAAATACTAGATGGTATTTTGAGTTATAATTTCTTTGAATTCAATGGAAATGTATATTGTCAAACAAATTATGTAGCAATGGGGGCTGCAATGTCCCCAAGTTATGCAAATATGTTCATGCATGGCTGGAAAAGAGTGAACATTGTAGAAAGTATTTTTTCTGACAACATTGTGTTATTCAAACGCTTTGACTATGTTTTTTTTTTTTATTTATAGAGGGAGCATAGAATTGTTAAAAAATTTTTGAGTTATATAAAAGGGATCAATTCTTTCTTGAGATTTACTTGTGAATATAGGTCAAACGGCATTAATATATTGGACATCACTGTTTTAAAAGAAGGGACATTAATCAGAAAATATACAAAAAAATCAGTCAGAACAATACATATTTACATTATAAAAGTATGCACCCCAAGAAAACTAAAGAAAACATTGTCAAAGAACAGTGGATGCGAGTCAACAGAGGGACTAAGATTTCTTTTATGAAAGTTCAGTTTTATGTAATAAGTTTGTAAGCAGAGGTTATCCAAATGAGTTAGTGAATACTGCTCTCAGTGTAATCTAAGGAATCAAGGTATAAGTTCTGTAATTAGATCTAAGAAAGAAGATTTCAGAACTTCTATGCAGATAAGCAATGGCGTAGATGCTAGGGCTATTAAAGATGTCATGACTAACAATTGGAAAATTGTTAACAGTTGCCCAGAAATAAAGTTAATAGTAGATAACAATCCAGTGTTTATCCAAAAAAGAGGGAAAATAAATTTTTAAAAACTTATTTTCAAGCCAACCTGAACACACCAAGAAGAAAGAACAATACACTGGACATGTTTAAGTGTTATAATTGTAATTTATGTGATTATTTATATATTGACCCAAATGAAATAAGTATCAATAATTTTAGTATTAGAATCAAAAGCGGTTATACATGTAAGTCAAAGTTTGTTGTTTATTTAGTGAAATGTATATCTTGTCCCTCTTTTTATATAGGTTGCATTAGTAGGGAAAGGAATGCAGAAGGTCAAATGGTAGTGGATTCTGTGAAAAGGATGGACATGGCTGTGGTGAATACGTATTTTAACAAGAGGGAGGAGCATAGGTTGACATACAAGAGTGGAGGAAGATGCACACAGGTGGATTATATCTTATGTAGGAGGGCCAGTTTGAAGGAGATGGGAGACTGTAAAGTGGTGACTGGGGAAAGTGTAGTTAGGCAGCATAGGATGATGGTTTGTAGGATGACGTTGGTGATCAAGAAGAGGAGGAGGAGTGTGAGGGCAGCACCAAGGATCAAATGGTGGAAATTGAAAAAGGGTAATTGTGAGGTGGAGTTCAGGGATGAGTTAAGACAGGCACTGGGTGGCAGTGAAGAGTTACCAAATAGCTGAGTAACTACAGCAGAGCTAGTAATGGAGACTGCTAGAAAGGTGCTTGGAATGACATCTGGACAGGGGAAGGACGACAAGGAGACACAGTGGTGTAATGAGGAAGTACAGGAGAGTATACAGAGAAAGAGGTTGGCAAAGAAGAAGTGGGATTGTCAGAGAGATGAAAGTAGACAGAAGTATAAGGAGATGAGGTGCATGGCAAAGAGAGAGGTGGCTAAGGATAAGACATATGAAGAGTTGTATGAAAGGTTGGGCACTAAGGAGGGAGAAAAGGACCTGTACCGATTGGCTAGACAGAGGGACCGAGCTAGGAAAGATGCGCAGCAGTAAAGGTGATAAAGGATAATGAGGGAAATATACTCACAAGTGAGGAGAGTGTGTTGAGCAGATGGAAAGAGTACTTTGAGGGGTAGATGAATGAAGAGAATGAGAGGGAGAGAAGGTTGGATGATGTGGGGATAGTGAGTCATGAACTGCAATGGATTAGCAAGGAGGAAGTAAGGATAGCTATGAAGAGGATGAAGAATGGAAAGGCTGTTGGTCCAGATGACATACATGTGGAAGCATGGAGGTGTTTAGGTGAAATGGCAGTGGAGTTTTTAACCAGATTGTTTAATGAAATCTTGGAAAGTGAGAGGATGCCTGAGGAATGGAGGAAAAAGTGTTTTGGTACTGATTTTTTTAAGAATAAGGGTGATGTGCAGAGCTGTAGTAACTACAGAGGGATTAAATTGATCAGTCACAGCATGAAGTTATGGGAAAGAGTAGTGGAAGCTAGGTTAAGAAGGGAAGTGATTAGTGATCAGCAGTATGGTTTCATGCCGGGAAAGAGCACTACAGATGCGATGTTTGCTCTGAGAGTGTTGATGGAGAAGTACAGAGAAGGTCAGAAGGAGTTACATTGTGTTTTTGTAGACTTAGAGAAAGCATATGACGGTGCCTAGAGAGGAGTTGTGGTATTGTATGAGGAAGTCGCGAGTGTCAGAGAAGTATGTAGGAGTGGTACATGATATGTACGAGGATAATGTGACAGCGGTGAGGTCTGCGGTGGGAGTGATGGATGCATTTAAGGTGGAGGTGGGATTACATCAAGGATTGGCTCTGAGCCCTTTTTTATTTGCAATGGTGATGGACAGGTTGACAGACGAGTTCAGACAGGAGTCCCCATGGACTATGATGTTTGCAAATGACATTGTGATCTGTAGTGAGAGTAGAGAACAGGTGGAGGAGACCCTGGAGAGGTGGAGATATGATCTAGAGAGAAGAGGAATAAAGGTCAGCAGGACTAAGACCAAATATATGCTCGAATGAGAGGGAGGATAGAGGAATGGTGAGGATGCAAAGAGTAGAGGTGGTGAAGGTGGATGAGTTTAAATACTTGGGATCAGTAGTTCAAAGTAATGGTGAGTGTGGAAGAGAGGTGAAGAAGAGAATACAGGCAGGATGGAGTGGGTGTAGAAGAGTGTCAGGAGTGATTTGTGACAGACGAGTACCAGTAAGAGGGAAAGGGAAGGTCTGCAAGAGGGTAGTGGACCAGCTATGTTATATGGGTTGGAGACAGTGGCATTGACAAAAAGGAAGAGGTTAGAGCTGGATGTGGCAGAGTTAAAGATGTTAAGATTTGCACTGGGTGTGATGAGGATGGACAGGATCAGGAATAAGTATATTAGAGGGTCAGCCCAGGTTGGAAGGTTTGGAGACAAAGCCAGAGAGACAAGATTACGTTGGTTTGGACATGTGCTGAGGAGGGATGCTGAGTATATTGGGAATAAGATGCTAAGGATGAAGGTAACAGGAAAAGAGGAAGGCCTAAGATAAGGTTTATGGATGTGGTGAGAGAGGGCATGCAGGTGGTTGGTGTGACAGAGCAAGATTCAGAGGACAGGAAGAAATGGAAACAGATGATCCGCTGTGGTGACCCCCTAACGGGAAAAGCCAAAAGAAGATGATGATCTATGAACAAAAATATGCTGTACAAGCAGGTGATGAAATGAATTGGCAAAACACTACAAATCAAGTAAATGTAAGGTGAATTTTAAATTTTTAGTTCTTGAAGAAATAAGGCATTAGAATAAAATGTATGATGCAGAAGATGAGTTAGGGTGGTGTGACTACTTGTAGCAGGTGAGATTAAATGTCTACTATCCATCAGGTTTGAATAATCGTGAGGACTTTGTAGCCTGTGTGAAAAGGAAAGGGTTAAAGCAGTGAAGTTAAGTCATGTGATTGGTCTTTTTTTGTATTTAAAAAGTGTTTTTATGGAAGAATTGTCAGTCTGCAGAAGTCTGCTTTGACAAAAGCCCTTACTGATTGTTTATAGTTTAATAAATGTTTTTGTTTTTTTTTGGCCACCTTTTATTTTTATTAAGTTAGTGTGGTTTTACTGTTGTTTTTGGTTAAATTACAAAATGCCCAAGCAAAGTGCTGATTTTCAGATGTCTCTGATGGACATCTCTCCTTTCATTTTTTATCTACACCTCCTGAAATTTTCATTCAAATACTATATTGGTGCCAGAATTGTCTGAGGCTTCTGTAACTTTCTGAAGTCAGGCTAAGTTTTTTTTTTTTTTTTCTGCAGGAGGAAAAAATGCTTTCCCATTCAAAGTAGGTTTGATTGTCAAGGCCCAGACATATCTTGCTAATATTTCTCTCTGTCATCATAGATTGTAGAAAGTTTTTCACATAAGTATGAGATGGCCTAGAACAGAATTTATCCTTAGACTGCATAACTTGCTACTTGAGCAGTAGCTCCACCTCCCCCCGAAAGAAAGAGAAAACTCCCCCATCCAAGATTCTTCAGAATCAGAGTTTGATGAAGAAGATTGTGTATCAGATTTCCTCACTCATGAGTTGTGAGGATTCCTGTCATTAAGCTGTCACTCAAATAATCTCACAGACTGGAAAAATCAATTTGAAAGACATTTATAGTGATTCTTCGGCTTCAGCAAAAACCCAGAATCAGGGAAACACATGAAACTTGCAAAACTATTTCCACCAACATCAATTACAAATGCAAAACTACAAGGTAATACGTAATACTGCAAAAGGCATTTTTTCTCTTGTACCCTACATGTTGGACTTTGCCCCTACACTCCCTGATTACAAGTTTTTTTGATGAATATCACATTATTTTGTGCAAAATATAACCTTAAAGTAGACTTGGACTTGAAAAATAAAATTTATGTCTGAGAATTACATTTGGAAGATTTTAAAACATCTAGTGGAGGCAGAAATTATTGAACTGCAAAATGAGTAAAACTTATTTTTAAGTAGCCAAGTATGCTGGTTTGAAACAGTCTTTGGCAACATAATCTTCATAGTGTCCTATTTCCTCCTTGTAGTTGAGCTAAGGTCATTACAATTGCAGCAAGTTTTACTTTCTGCAAGTTGATGTCTCCAAAACTCCCATTGTGGAAGTTCTAACTGATAGTTTTATTTAGCTCTCACCCTCCTCTCCCGTTCTGGGTCTATGGCCAGGGAATCACCCACAAGCCCCTCCCATCCATAATGTCTGAACCAAGTTTACTTATTTCCCTGAACTGGACACTAGTTTCAAATTCTACTCCACAGTTCATTAGGATTACCCTTCCAGCGTTCCAGTTATTGGTGTGCTCGCCACATAAGTCCAGGCTTTGCTTTTCATGAACTGGTCAGTGTTACAAACCAATTTAGTGCAAAAACATATTTTATATCCATTTACTCTTGCTGTTTACTGACATTGACAACAGTGTAAAGTTCTAGGATACTGCAGTTATCTAAGGGGGGGGGGTAGCCATCTGATTATTATTGGTGGGCAAGGATATGAAATTGTATGTACCTTAACACTACCTATGACTCGGTTCTTCTAAGATTGATAGTATCTCACTCTGTACATGCTTATTGAAACTGTACTGATTAGTTATTTTGTGTATGAGGCAGCTAAAGAGACTGCCTTACTTAACTGTTCTAAGATTATTTAACTTTCTGGCTATGGGTCTGCATTGCAATATATTAAGAACTGTATCGAACAAGGAAAATAGTAGTTTGTGTAAGCATTTCAGGTGTTATCTCTCGACGAGATCTTGCTGCTCTATACTGTTTTTAGTACTCGCAGAAATGACTTACAGAAAAACTGTTAATCAGCTGCCTCTTTAACTGTCCTCCTTTTACCTCTCTTCTCTTACAGTCCCCTAAGAAATATATTTTGTAAACCATTGCAGCGTTATTGTTTTGCTTGCCTGAACATTGTTCCCCAACTGTCCAGCAAGATCACGAACCAAGCATAGAGGCTGCAGTGTATGTTAATAAGATATCGACTTTATCGGTACAAATATATGCTAACTGTTTTTTATATAGGTTCTTAGCCTCTGGGTGAGTGGTGCGCACACAAACAGGAATGCTAGCTGCCTTTAGCTTCCTCTCCCTCCCCCCACACTCCATTAACCGTTTTCTGAGATTTTTTTTTTTGGAGGGAATTTAGCCCTAACATAGAAAGGACTAAGACCAGCATAACTCAGCGGTTCTGGCACATTTTTGAAGTACAAAACCTGATAGGAACAAAACTACGAAAAATAAATTTACTGTTCTTATTCAGTTAAAAGCAGTGAAAACAAACCTATTTCTACAGTTTTACTTGCTGCAAGCTGCTGCCCAAATAATGTTTAAAGCAACACATGCAAACTTATTTCTAAAAGTTTTACTTGCTGGAAGCTGACTGCACCAAAACTCCCACTGTGGAAGTTCTACGTTTTTTAGCTCTCACCCTCCTCCTTGCCCTCCTCTCCTGTTCTGGGTCTACCTCCTCCATTCCTCCTTGTTATGCTCGGACTTGCTGTGATCTACTACCCCCAACTCCCACAGACCCCCACATCACCATTTATTTTTTAACCCTTGTCATACCCCCTCAACCAATCAACCAAAATCCTACCTCAATCCCACCCCTTTAATCTAACAATAAGTAATCATGCAACCCACTGCCCTCTATTACACCTCTCAGTCTGCCTACACCACACACTTAAAGCCAAACTCTACTAAAATAACTCAGGAGTTAAAAAATAATCCTTTCCACTAAAATTAACACCCAACATAAAACATGTATTTCTTGCAAATTTCTATCTTCCTCTTCCTCGCAACCCTTCTCCATCTTACCGCCTATGAAAAACAACACCTGCCAATAAATCTCCAACATATCCTTTCTCCCTTCCACACCATGCCTCCACTTACAGTATTTCCATTGCCCCTAAACTCTTTCATATATCCAATGTAGGAGATGCGGTGCCTTCCGACCAAAGGGCAGCTTATGATAAGTTTGAAAAAATGTTAGAGAAAGAGACTAAAACCTATCTAAATATACTTGGACTACAACGGTATTTGGACCTGGATATTACTCCCAGGGGTCTCCATTTTGTAAAAAATCCAACTACTCCATTTGACCTAAAGTGTCCTGTTAACCAGCAGTTTAGGGAGTGCTGGCTAAAAGCCTCAAATAGATGCGTGACGGAGTAGTTACGCATATTGCTAGAAAGGGACCAGATTAAGCATAAGAAATTAAAACAAGAGTTGGCTTCACTTTCACAATCCCTAAGTAACAAACTTGGGGAGCAAAACATAAACAATTTGTTGGAGCATATTAATAAAAAATTACATACGTTGGAAGCTGGTGTGATTGACTATAAAAGAAAAAAATTAATACGGGATATCAACAATTACGAGGCAGGGAGGGTGTTCCTGCCACCACCCAATAGAAGATCGGGGAAGCAACAGCATCAGCAAGTGAGGTTTGAAAAGATCACTTCCACTTCCTATGCTTCGTCGGAGGGACCAAGCTATTATACTACTGACGATAATGAAGATTTTCCAAATTTGCCACATCTACAGAGACCGGAGGAATATCGTCAAACTTTTCGAGGCAGAAATGGATGTAACCAGGAGTATCAATAGGGGCAACGTCAAGGACAGAAACGGAGATGGAATGGAGGCCAGAATGGGTAGAGAACAGATGAGGGACAATTTTCTGACTCCAGAAAGGGATAAGGTACTGGACGATATTATAATAAACGGTTCAGACATTAAGGTTTGTTCTGAACCTAATTTAGTAGTTAATCTTTCTAGCTGTGATCTATCTGATGAACAAGTGGCTGTTTTAAATTTACGTTTGAAATTTGTACCGACAGTAATTCCGAGAAATCATGTATGGAAACAAGAATTGTTTAGATTTATTCGTAAAGTACATCTTAGATATTATTTCTCTATGCAGGATAATATGAAAGTTATAAGTAATAGTAATGCATCTTTTATTGATGATTATGATGAAAGTTTTTTTTTTCATGTAATGATGGTGAGAATGAATTTAGTGATGTTAATGAAAGTAACATGGAACTTACAAATGCTTATTGCAAGATAGATACATCTATTATTTCTTCCATTAACAAGTATATACCTCCCTTTGTTAATACACGTATTTCACATTTTAATTCTATGATAAATTTTGAAAGTGAAAATATTTGTAAAAATATAAATAAAAGGGATATAGCATATAATTTTACGCTTAAGGAGTGGCAAGCCTTAAAAGTTTTAAGCAATAGGAAGGATATAATAATAAAGCCTGCAGATAAGGGCAATAAAATAGTGGTTTTGAACACAGCACAATATTATAAAATGTGCATGGAGTATTTGAATACTACAGAAGTATATGTGAAATGTGACAAAAAAGAATTTGAACAAGCAATGTTAAACTTTGAAAGAATGTTGGAAAACAGTGTTCGTTTAGGCTATTTCACAGAGAAAGATGTTGAGAATAAACTGATAGATAGGAATAGTGAAAGAGCTATCTTTTTTTGCTTGCCAAAAGTGCATAAAAATATGGAAAATCCTCCGGGGAGGCCCATTATTTCTGCATGCAAATACTTGCTACATAATATCAGTTTGGTGTTGCACAAGATATTATTACCCTATGTACAGAAGTCTCCAGTATATATCCAGGATAGTTTTGATTTTTTATCTAAGATCTCTACCATTAAATGGAATGACAAAAGATATTGGTTGGATTTGGATGTTAAAAGCCTGTACACAAGTATAGAGCTTAAGAATGGAATCCAAGCCATAAGATATTCTATGGGTGATGGTCTTTTTTGTTATTTTGTAATTGATTTAGTAAATTTTTGTTTAAAGAACAATTATTTTTACTTTAATAATGAGTTATATAGACAAAAACAGGGCACAGCGATGGGGGCAGCTTTTGCCCCCATGTACACAAATATTTTTATGGCTTTTTTTGATAATTCATTTTTATCTAAGTTAGAATTTGTGAAAAAAATGTTAAATTTTATTATTGTTACATTGATGATTTGATTTTTATTTGTGAGGATGAGTGGATGGAAATAGAAGATTTTATACATAAACTACATGAAAATCCTTTTAAATTAAGTTTTGATGGTCTACAGAAAGGTAGAAAAGTTGTATTTTTAGATTTAGAGTTAGAGGGTAGGAAGAATGGAGAAATTGCAATGAATGTACATGGGAAATTTAGTGATGGAAGTCAATTTTTGTGGGCTACAAGTTGTCATCCACCACATATTTTAAAGGCATTACCCTATGGGGAAATGTTGCAAATTTTTAGGTTGTGTAATGATAATGATAAGGAAATTTTGAAAAGTGAGCTGGATGAAACTAAGAAGATGTTTAAAATGAGAGAATATAACATCTTGGATATACAGAAAGCTGAAAGTAGGGTATGGAAAGAATCAGAGAAGTCGAGACAAGTTAAGAAGAGTAGGGGGACGATTGACACATATATGAATGAAAATAGATATACAATCTTGTAACTGGTTATAATATTAAAAGTAAGGAGTTAAAAAATTTAATAGCACATTATTGGGAATATTTAATACAGGGCAAAGTGTTGGCAAGTATTTTGCCATATAGACCATTTTTCTCTTATAACGGGAAAAACATCTGAAAGATATGGTTGTGCATGGCAATTTTGTTATGCCAATGGCAGAATTGATTACAGTGCCCTATATTAAGGGAACAACAGCTTGTGGTGATTGTAGGGTTTGTACACATATAGTATCCAGTTTTCAGCATATTAATAATATTAAGTTTGAATCTAGGGGTGTGTTTTCATTCAGAAGTAAGGGGGTTATATATGCATTGAGGTGTCCCTTTCAAATGTACTATATAGGTGAAACAAAAAGAGAATTCTGTGTAAGATGTATAGAACACCTAAGGGACATAAAAAACTAGGGAAGAAAAAATGGTTGCAATGCATTTTAAAATGTTTCATGATAGCAATGGTGATTTCTTGGAATGTACTATTTTAGAACAAATTATCAGTATGAATATTAGTGAAGAATTGTTAAAACAGAAATTAGTGTATAAAGAAACTGTTTATATTTTGAAATATGGTACAATGATTCCAAAAGGTTTGAACAACGATTTGAATTGGAAGTGTTTGCTTTAAGAAATATGTTATGAGATAATTGACAGATTGGTAGTAATTAAGAAGGTGTTATGTAAGATTGGTTATTTTGAATGTGTTTTATTCCATGAAGGTGTTTTTACCGAGGCGCTAGAATAAAGGATTATTTCAGTGGCTGTTTTCTTTGTTTGGAGTCCTACACATTGGTATCCTGTTGTATTCAGAAGGAGTGGAGAGGAGAGGTGTTGTTGAGAGTCTTTCATATATCCAGCACAGAAGGTTTTCATATAGATACCATTCAGTACCACCCCTCCATGTCTGACACAGAAGATTACTAGACTTGCACCTAAACCAAAACACCTGCTCCTTCACAAAAAAACCTCAGCTGAACTTAAGTGGAGATATCCACCAAACCCCAGCCCTAATCCAACACAACAAGCAACACAAAAAAAAGCCACCACCCACCCACCCTATATCACTTCTTTAAGACATAATACCCCCAGTATTCTTATCAGTGTGAATGTAAGAAGCCTTGTAAATAAAATTCATGAACTATACACATCCATCTCCCTGTATACCTGACATGGCTATCTTAACAAAAACCTGGCTCATGAAATCCTACCCCCTGGATATAATATCCACAGACTAGACCGAATAAAGAGAGGTGGCAGAGGTGTAGCAATCCTGTATAAAGACACACTAAAACTCCAAAGAATCCAATCAGAACCTCCCAGCCCTAAATAACAATGAAGTACTAACCTGTCAACTTTAAATCAACCCAAACACTTATTCATAATCTCAATATACATCCCTCCCAGTAACAACCTCTCTTAGACATCCTCTTCATTTAATCAGGAGATTGGTTTGCTTGCTCCTCAGAAATCCCTCTAATCTCATAAATCTCTATGGATACCCCCAAGTTATAAACTCACCTACCAAGATGGATAAGCACAGGAGCAGTCAGTCAGTTTTTAACTGGACCTTAACCAATAAACCCTCACTAGTTTATCACTGAGTTTGTCTCCCAGACAGCCTAAGTGACCACTTACCCACCTTTCTACTTAGACAAAGAACCAACCTCCCTAAATCCACACTAAATAGACAGATTAAAAGCAATAAAAACTTTTCAGCAGTCACCTTTAAATCCCTACTGCAGCACTGTGACTGGTCTCCATTATCACACCTCCACATTGACTCTGCTGTAGATTACTTTACAGTAAATTCCTTGAGATTCTAAACACTCTAACTCTTGTTAGAAAGATTTGTGTAAAATCCAGCTTTACTCCATGGCTGTCTAAAGAAACTAAATAATTACTCAAGGACAGCGACAAAGCATTTTCCTACTACCACAGTAACAAAAAACAAAGCTCTTTTGAAACTTACTGTCATCTACGAAACAAAGCCAAATCGCAGATCAAAAATGATAAAAAATCCTACTGTACTCAAATACAGCAATCATACCACAATAATCCCCCAAATTTTTGGAATAATATCAAAAAGCTTCTTCAGGCTGTCAATCTTTAACTCCATCCCCCACCACCTTCAACCCAAAAAGATAGTTTATCCATACAATTCAACTGTTTCTTCACTAACTCCATCCTCTCTCTGTTAAATAATAGACAAAACCTCACCATCTGTTCCCCTACTGACCTCAACAACTATCACTCCCTTCTCATTTAAGCCCATCCAAACTTCTCCCATAAGGAAACTACTACATAAACTAAAACCCGCAACCCTTGCAATTGATCAACTACCCCAACACATATATCACCATAGCGTATCCTATCTCTCTATTGATCAACAGATAATCAAAGAACAGTACGTACCTAAACTCTCAAAAACATTCTACATTATTCCTCTACACAGTGGGATGTTTCAACAGAATTTTCCAACTACAGATCAGTAGCCATTCTCTCACCATTTTCTAAAATATTTGAAAAATTAATACACTTCCAGCTTATGGACTACCTGACTTGTAATAATCTGCTGAATGCCAACAGTGCTTTAGGCCTAAGCACAGTACTGCAACAGCCCTATTAAGCTTCACTAACACTATTGACCATCTAAAAATGATGGGCAACAAGTTGCCTCCATCTCCTTAGATATGTCCAAGGCATTTCATACAGTATCTCATCAAAAATGTCTCATTGAGTTAGCATCATTAAACTTATCTCACTCTGCACTCTCTTGGTTCCACAACTATCTCACAGACTGACAACAACCTGTGAAATGACAAAATGAACTGTCCTGTCACTTACCTGTCTCAGTTGGAGTTTAACAAGGATCATCCACTTCTCTTTATAGTCTTCATCAGTAAACTACATACAGCAACCAACCTGGCTACCACAATGCAATATGCAGACGATTCATCCCTAAACTGCGTTGCTCCCTCCCTGTCACAACTACGTGAAATAACCCAAAAATCTTTCTCAGACAAAGAATCCTACCTCTCCAAATGGCAATTAATTCTAAACCCCAACAAAACCAAATTAATTCTCTTTGCCAGTAAAAAGCCCATCAACCAATCAACACCCTTCATTATCTTCTCAGCCAATAACACCAAAATAGAACCTGTTTGTGAAACTAAACTACTAGGTGTCACCATCGATAGTAACCTGAGATTTGACAAGCATGTTATACTAGTCATTAAAAATACCAATATCAAACTTGGCTTGCTCTATAGGGCCAAGCAATTCCTAACCAACTCCACCAGGCAGGCCATTGCTAGAACCCATCTTCTCTCCATCTTACTATATGCCTGTCCAATCTTTGCTAACCTCAAAAGAAAAAAAAAAAAAGAACTTGCCAGGCTGGAGACATGCTACAACAAAATTGCCAAATTCACCTCAAATTCCTCATATAGATCCCACCACTGTACCGCACTTCAACAACTAAACTGGCTTGAACTACCCAACATGCACTCTCTCCACCAAATCACCCCTGCACATACCATCATTACTAAACCTGAAGACTACTGAGCTCTCCAGAATTTCATCCAACCATACTGTAACCTCAAAACCCTAAGATCCACTGACAAATCCCTATTAAAGGTCATAAAATCTAATAACAGCTACGGTGACTCCCTGTATTTCAACAAAATCTCCAAAACCTGGAACTCCATCACCCAAAATATCCTTAACACCACAAACTCAGCCAAGTTCAAACAACTTCTCAGGAACCACCTAAGAACTGGCATTGCTCATGTACTCCCCCTGGCTAAAGTTAAGCAAGTGCTCTCAGATAACACCTCATACCCTCCCTCAACTGTGTTATTTCTAGAATACTTTACATAGTGTATATTAAAAAGACAAATATCTTGATATATAAATGTTTGTATCTAAACCAACACATTTGTGTGCAACTTTGTAAAATGCAAGAACTTTATTTTGTGTATATTGTATTTGAGGAATGTTGCTCTGTTTTCTTTCTTGTAATTGTAAACTAATATCTATACATTTCAACTTATTATTTTATCTTGTATTTCCGCGGTGGTGCAGCGGTAGCGTTGTTGCTTCACAGCAAGAGGTTCTCTCGTTCGATTCTCTGCAGGAGCGCCTTCTGTGTGGGGTCTGCATGTCCTCCCCGCGGTCAAGTGGCATTCGAAAGGCGTAGAATGGGCGTGCCTTCGTTGAAGGTTGGACATCGAGCTGGCACCTCGGCACCCGTGAAAAAAATCTACTGCCAATCATTAGCAAACCGGAGTTCCACTGTTGCAACCCCTAACCAGGAAAAGCCGAAAGAAGAACATTTTATCTTGTATTTCACTGTGCTGTTTTTTTTTTTTCTCTGTGAAACGTTTCTCCCCGGGCCTCTGCTGAAAATGGGCAAACAGCCCAGTTGGACTATCCTGGTAAACAAATGTTAAATAAATAAATAATTGGTAGGCACAGGAATTATGTTTCATATATTTAATCAGGAATAAATTAATATGCAGATGCTGAAGGTCTTGTGCACTTTTCTTTAAAATGTTTACACATATCTGTTAAGATTACTGTAGTAATCTATAAACCAGATGGTGCATTCTTGATTGGAGGAACATTTACTAAAAGGAGCAGGGTGCAAAGCATGGGAATAATTGACTGCTATCAACTTTCCACTTGGGGTGTGGGGTAGTGGTTATGGCTGACAGTGACATCTTGAGGGGAGTATGTAGGAGGAAACACTAGTTGTAGCACCCTGGAAGCTTGAGTGTCCAGTGCATGTGCTGCCTAAGGGCCAGGGGTTAACATGTGGTATTACACATGCTCCCTGTAGTTGAAAGCACTAGCAGAGGTGTAGTGAGCCACCACAGGGATTAACAGCTTCAACAGGAAGGCAGGGCAATTCACTAGGTGCTGCAGTCTGACCCACACCTTACTGCCTGACCTTTCTCTCTCCAGGAGAATGAATGGCCTGATTAGACCCTCTAGCAAGGGAATGAATGAGTCATAATTCCCTTGCTTGGGATGGAAATTGCCTGGATTTTGCCCATCTGAGAGGAATGAATGGGTCAACTGAGAAGAAGCAAGGATAGCCATTGGGCAAGACCAGTGGATGGGGAAATAAGATGACCCTATTAATCTTATTGATGGTGAAACTGATAATCACTCAACTCAGTTAAAGTTTCCATTTTGCTAGAACACATGAAGGTTTTACAGGCACTTATAAAAGACTACATATAAATAATGTAACACTTTAAATAAGACTTCTAGATCTGTTGAATATTGAAAGTTTTGTTATAAAACTTGTACTGAAGAAAGTCTAGTCTCAGAATTTAGTGGAAAATGTAGTAATGGTATTCATGAATGGGGTATTGTAATTGTATCAGTCCATGACCATACATACCTCAAAATCTAATACTAATCATTCATATTAAAAATAATAAAGTTAAGGATATGTTTTCCATTTTTCCATCTTGAGCAGATAATGCATTTCAGATGTTCCTTTGTTGAACCGATCTATGGAAATGTACAAACCAGAATATACATGCCTTTGAAATATGTATATTACACAATTTATGAATTTTGCAGGGCATATATTGGCATCGGTCTCCTTTCCCCCCATTTTAACTTGCTTTTTTCCACTTTCAGTGGAGATGTTGACTTAAGGTTGTTTATCATTTGTTGGCTTTCCTAAATAACAACTTAAAAGATGTTGGGATTTTAGATTGGCCTCACTTTTTCTTTGGAGTTTTTGAGATGGATGTGAAAAACTGAGGGGCTGCCAGCCCAGCCAGATAGAATTTTGTAAATAATTCTATGCCATTGTAAATATTAATATGATCCACAGGCTGGTTTCACAAATGTAAGAAAACTGTGTTATGTGCTAAGCTTCAAAAATGTAACCACAGTGTACCCTGCTGGAAGAAAGCTGATGAGTAAAGACTTTAAAACTGTGTGTGATCTCAAGCTTGGAGACAGGATGTCTGGGCCAGGAAATTATTTCTATTGTCCTAAAACAGCGATAATTACTAGATTTCATATGTAAAGTGTCTTTTATTGCTGTGGCTTCCTGGCAGGTGCAGATTACAAAGAAATGTTAAATTTTAAGTTGTGTGAGCCAGGGAAACTTGAGCAGAAATGCTAAGAATGATGTAATCTGAAATGACTCAACAGTAATTTGTATTAGCAATTTAAGACTTTCTCATAGAGAAAGATTTAGCATTTTGTATTTTGTTCTGAATCTGACAACAACTCACCAGCACTTGCTTTGCTCTGTAAGTAACACCTAGATCTTAGTATTTCTCTTAGAGATAGATAGGAATATAGCCAGATTAGTCTAGCTTTTTTTCTATATTTATGTCAGACTGTCCTACAATGTTGTTTTAAAGTATTTTCTTTGATTTCTGAACTCTCTAATGTCATTGTGTTGATTTAATGAGTATTGTCTTGTGTTTTTATTATTTATTATTAAATATTTTTAAACCTTTTAACTGTGGCTGTTTTATGTAGAGATAATTTAAGCACTTAGAGTAGCTAAGAGTATTTGTGGGTGGCCACGGTGGTGCAGCAGTTAGCGTTGTTGCCTCACAGCAATAGGTTTTTCGGTTCGATCCTTGGCTGGAGTGCCTTCTGTGCGGAGTCTGCATGTCCTCTCTGTGGTCACGTGGGTTTCCTCCCACATCCCAAAGACATGCTGTAGGTGGATTGGATACTCTAAATTGGCCCTAGGTGTGAGTGCTTGCATGTGTGTGTGCCTTCTGTGGAAGGTTGGACGCCGGGCTGGCAACTCGACACTGTAAAACTCCACTGCCAATCATGAGCGGACAGGTGATCTGCTGTGGTGACCCCTAACTGGGAAAAGCAGAAAGAAGAAGAAGAGAGTAGCTAAGAGTATTTGCATGTATTTGGTGATACTGTATAAGCCACTCCAATAGCCTTGCTGTTCGTCACACTTACTTTTTGGATAACAGTAATATTACACAGTAGCACTGGTCACCCTTTGGGAAAGGCCTTACTAGTAGCTGGTGGCAATGATTTCTGCCTTATAGTCTGGGCAGAAGGGGGCATAGCTAGTGAACCTATGCTAGCCTTCCCCAGGAGTGTCTCTGTGTTTGTATATAAATCATATCTCAAAGTCTGTGTGTCTGCTACTTGGGCAGGGACCAGGGTTGCCAGACTTCCCTGTTTGAGTGGGATTGTCCCAGAATCAGCAGCCTGATCCCGAATCCCGCACTGCCAGTTTAAATCCCGGCGAAACAGCCCTCTGCTTTTTTTTTTTTTTTATTGGCCGGTATACCGGCATACGGGCCAATCAAAAATCACCAAACACGGAACTGCTTGTGTTTAATGCGGAACATCAGGCAATTCCGCATTAAACACAGCTCCGTTTTGCGAGTTTTTTGATTGGCTTGTATACCGACATATGGGCCAATCAAAAATTAAACACGGAGCTACTTGTGTTTAATGCGGAATTGTCTGATGTTCTGTATTAAACAGAAGTAGCTCCGTGTTTAAAGACCTTTTTTTTGTTTTGTTTTTTCTTTTTGGTCTTCACTAACTCCAAACTAAATGAGTCCAAGTATTAGTGCTGCAATGGCAAGAGTCTTCTCCCAAGCAAGGGTCCAAAATACTCTCATTCCTTTACCACACTCAGCCAACAATGGCATTGTAGTCCTTTCACATACTGCAGTCTTTGCTAACCTTATGGAAGCATCAACAACATATGAACATTTATATTTATGTTTTCCTAATGTGCTAGCAGAGGAGACAAGCTTCAAAATATTGTTTTGTATGAGTCAGGAAGCAAACAGGTGGTGTCTTCCACTATACAAATGTGATTTTTTTGCTTATTTCCTACTAGAGTAATAACCCCAGCACTGTATTATGTAAGTTATGCAACTCAAAACCTTGAATAGCAGAAAAGAAGTGCAAAACCTCTAATTAAACACCATCACATCCCAAATTTCTTTGTGAGGTAGCAAGATGGATACTGAGGAATTATCTTTTGGTATCATGAAGAAGAAAGAGAAATACTAGCTGGGTCTGCATTTAAATATTTATAAAGACTCTGCTGTTCCAAAAATACCTATGACTTTTTTTTTGGTCCTCACTTAATGTGAAAGACCTCTTTTTTTGGCCCTACCTGGCCAGTCGGAAATCTGGCATCCCTGGCAGGGACACAAAGCACTGGTTGGACAGAGAGGGTGCTGGAGGTTTTGTCTTGACCACTCAGCTGAGATCTGAACCCTATAGCTGTACCAGTGGGGAGTCTTATTGGGGATCTGGAGAGAAAGGAAGAAACCAGCCCCAGACTGACTGTGATCTCTGTGTGCTCTTAAGGGAAATTGCACTTTACTGTGTGTGTTCTTGTTATCCTCCCAATGTGGATGCCCCTCAATTGTGCTAGTGGTGAGGATTGAGGCTCCTTTATTACTGGGCCAGTGCACAGGTGTCACAATGGATATTACCCTGTGGCTCACTACTAATTACAAGTTTAGAAGTATTTGTTAATATTGACTGTGTTGAGGAGATGGAAAAAGTACTTTGAGGGGTTGATGAATGAAGAGAATGAGAGGGAGAAAAGGTTGGATGATGTAGGGATAGTGAATCATGAAGTACAATGGATTAGCAAGGAGGAAGTAAGGATAGCTATGAAGTGAATGAAGAATGGAAAGGCTGTTGGCCCAGATGACATACCTGTGGAAGCATGGAGGTGTTTAGGTGAAATGGCAGTGGAGTTTTTAACCAGATTGTTTAATGAAATCTTGGAAAGTAAGAGGATGCCTGAGGCATGGAGAAAAAGTGTTTTGGTACCTATTTTTAAGAATAAGGGTGATGTGCAGAGCTGTAGTAACTACAGCGGGATTAAATTGATCAGTCTCAGCATTAAGTTATGGGAAAGAGTAGTGGAAGCAAGGTTAAGAAGGGACGTGATGATTAGTGATCAGCAGTATGGTTTCATGCCAGGAAAGAGCACTACAGATGCAATCTTTGCTCTGAGAGTGTTGATGGAGAAGTATAGAGAATGTCGGAAGGAGTTGCATTGTGTTTTTGTAGACTTAGAGAAAGCATATGACGGTGCCTAGAGAGGAGTTGTGGTATTGTAGGAGGAAGTCAGGAGTGTCTGAAAAGTATGTAAGAGTGGTACAGGATATGTACGAGGGTAGTGTGACAGCGGTGAGGTCTGTGGTGGGAGTGACGGATGCGTTTAAGGTGGAGGTGGGGTTACATCAAGGATCAGCTCTGAGCCCTTTCTTATTTGCAATGGTGATGGACAGGTTGACAGACGAGATCAGACAGGAGTCCCCGTGGACTATGATGTTTGCAGATGACATTGTGATCTGTAGTGAGAGTAGGGAACTGGTGGAGGAGACCCTGGAGAGATGGAGATATGCTCTAGAGAGAAGAGGAATGAAGGTCAGCAGGACTAAGACAGAATATATGTGTGTGAATGAGAGGGAGGATAGAGGAATGGTGAGGATGCAAGGCGTAGAGGTGGTGAAGGTGGATGAGTTTAAATACTTGGGGTCAATAGTTCAGAGTAACGGTGAGTGTAGAAGACAGGTGAAGAAGAGAGTACAGGCAGGATGGAGTGGGTGGAGAAGAGTGTCAGGAGTGATTTGTGACAGACGAGTACCTGTAAGAGTGAAAGGGAAGGTCTACAAGAGGGTAGTGAGACCATCTATGTTATATGGGTTGGAGACAGTGGCATTGACAAAAAGGCAGGAGTTTGAGCTGGATGTGGCAGAATTAAAGATGTTAAGATTTGCACTGGGTGTGACGAGGGTGGACAGGATTAGGGAGAAGTATATTAGAGGGTCAGCTCAGGTTGGACGGTTTGGAGACAAAGCCAGAGAGGCACGATTATGTTGGTTTGGACATGTGCTGAGGAGGGATGCTGAGTATATTGGGAAAAAGATGCTAAGGATGAAGCTACCAGGTAACAGGAAAAGAGGAAGGCCTAAGATAAGGTTTATGGATGTGGTGAGAGAGGACATGCAGGTGGTTGGTGTGACAGAGAAAGATGCAGAGGACAGGAAGAAATGGAAATAGGTGATCTGCTGTGGCGACCCCTAACGGGAACAGCCGAAAGAGGATAATGAATGATGTTAATATTGACTGAGTAATCTTTGGTTAGTTTTGCAAAGAACATCTATGTTGTCCTTTTGTAAATATGACAGATTTGTGTAAATGCTTTGAAGATAAGTATTACATTAAAAAAGTTGATTAGAAGAATATTTGGATAATTATTTTGAAGATTTTTTTGATAAGAATTCAGAGCTCACTACCTTACTGTTATTCTTTCACCAAGTAAAATTATTTTTCTTGGTAGTTTCCTCCTTTCCATGTATGCATTTGCAGGTTGTCTTGACTACAGTAGATTTATTTGTTATTGCTTATTTATTTTTTGTAATTTAATAAAGTAGATATTAAAAAAATGCATGTGGCATTGTATCCATATCCATTGGTATTAATTAACTGTATGATCAATTTCTTGTCCTGCTTTGTTTTGACTTCTGGATTTTAAATAATCTTTAGTTGTATGTTTTGCAACCTTCTTCTTCTTTCGGCTTTTTCCCCGACTGTGTTGTAATTCTCTGCGTTTACTGTATATCTGGGTGTTACACTGAATACTTTTCCTTTGAGAGAGAGAGTCTGATAGCTGCTTATGTGATTTTTACAGATTTTTTAATATGTTTGTTTTTTTGCTGATTTTCAACATATTTGTACCTTCTTGTGCTACCAGTTTGCAAAGAGAATAATCAGCAATAGAAACTTGGATCTGATCATTGTTTTTTATCACCTAAGTTTACAAGCACTGATTCAAGCTGCTGTATTTTTTGATGAACTGCTTGTTAATGATAAGTGACATTTGTAGACCTCTAATTGTGCTGTGTTTGAAATTGCAGGCATTTGTTGAAAATAATACTGCCATCAAATGGTGTCCTATGCCAGCTTGTGACAGAGCAGTCAGATTGAAAAAGCAAGGGTCAAACAATACTGGAACAGATACACTGAGCTTCCCACTTCTGAGAGCACCTGCAGTAGACTGTGGGAAAGGACACCTGTTTTGCTGGTTTGTTTTCATTTGTTTTATAAAACACCTAAATACTGTAATGGAGACCATTGTTTTCCTTGGTGGAGTCTTGTTAATTTACATATCCTTGCTTTGAGGTACTGAATATGCACAATATGCTGTACATAATTGCTAAGACTACTGAACAGGGACCTGTAGATTAGACTGTTGCTAAAGTTAATGCAAGTGGAAAAAGCTTCTAAAAATATGTAGCACTCATTTTATTAACTGTGTAACATGCACGTTTTCTGGTCTTGGTAAAATCTGTCTCTTCTGCAGAAGCAATGTACAACTCTGAAGCCTATTTTTGTCCCACATAGCTGGATCAGTCCAGATTTTTTTTTTTTTTTTTTTTTTTTTGTGGGTCCTTGTCATGATTAAATAGGCTTCATACTGCTTTGCAGACAGCAGTAGTTTTTCAGCAATGATTTATGTGCTCCTGTCTCAGATTGCCTAGTGAGAATTTCCCTTTTCGGCATCAAACACTTACATTCCTAATGCTTTCCGCACTGCTTCCTTTTTTAACGTTGTCACATCAGTGTGCAGCTCCTTATGAGATGCTTCTGATACTGTTAGACATGCAGCTCTTACCCGCTTACCTGTGATTCCAGATGCAAATACTGTTGGCTTACTTTCCACATAATACCCATCTGGAGAAGTAATCTGAGTTGAAGTATTGGCACGGAGTTTAAAGGTCCTTGTATAAACATCAGGTAAACTTTTGTTGCAACTAGTTCATTAAAATAAGTAAATAAAATGGTCAACCCTGAACATTATTGACTGCAGCAGAGAAACTACAAAACAGCATATGTCCTTCAATTCACTGGTTACAGCATTCACAACATCTTGGATTCCCAGCCTCAGGTAGCCTGACGTCCGGCCATTATATAAAAGCCTACGAGTGCTTTAAAGTACACTGTACTTCACACATAAGTTTCTTGCTTAGCATAGGGCATAAAGGTGATGTCCAGACATACCATCCTCAGAACTTCTTAGCCACCAGTCCAAACGCATCTCTTGATCATCACTGTGAATGGCTCCGTCTTTGCCACCAATCTGGACGCATCTGTTCATCATCGGTCTGAATGCCTGTGTCCTGTTTGCTAGTTTCTAAGCCATTGCAGATAAGTGCCCTGTTGGGGTTTCGTTTTTTCTTGACTTTTGGTTGCTTCTTGAGTGTTCATTTCATCCAGGAAGGGTAAATGCCAGTGCAAGAGACAGATTCCCCATAAAGGGCACCACAAACTGTGTTTATTTTACGTAGGTGCCTCTCACGACCATACAACATGTTCTATCTCTCAGGCTTTCATACCGAAGAGACTGTGAAGTAGAGTTTCTTCCCTTGCATTATAGCTGGAGAATCACTGCTTAAGCTTCTTGCTAAGGATACTATGGAAGGAACTTCTCACCCCAAGGGTCTGCCTTCAGGGAAGAAGGTTAAGAAACCAAGACCAGAATCTTCCTCTGCCCAGCCTCCACTGGAGGGTTTCTCCTGAAGTGAGTGAGAACATGGAGGGTCTCCTGGCTTTGTTGTCAGATTTCTTTGCTGCAACAGATTTGCAGGCTGGCAGAGATCTGGCTTACAGCATGTCCATTGAGGCTTTGCAGATGTCCATTTTGGACATTCAGGAGGAACTATGGTTGATTATTTCCAAGGGGCCTTGAGGTGGTCCTCAGATTTTAGTTAGGGAAGAAGTCCCAGCTACTGTTATTTAGTGCCATCCTGGGTCAGAGCCTTCTGAGTTTTACAGGGCAGATTTCCAATTAAAGAAAAAACAAAAAACTAAATTTGTCTCTCCTGCTCCTAGAGATCCAAAGAGTGAGTGGCAGACCTTCACTTTGGGTTTGTTTAATGCTTTGATAGCATTAAAACCTCCTCAGGACGTTTCTGTTCCAGCTTCCCCTTGGTCCTCTACTCCCCTTAAAAGTCCCAGGGAACAGTATTCCTTTTAGGAGTTGGATTCTGATGAGGAATCCCTTGCTTACTCTTCCCAAATTCCTTCTCCTTTGACTATGGGTCAGAGGAAGAGGAATCTAACAGTCCTAATTCTCCCTTTGAAGAAATGTTTTTTGGTGACACCATCTCCAAGATGATGGAATTTTTTTAATGGGATTCTGCCTCAGGTCTATGAAATCCATAAGAGGTACTATGAGTTGCTGCAGATGGAATCTCCAAAACCTTCTGCTATTCCTTCTGTTTTGGCTGCTTTGTTGGATGCATTTTCTAGTGCCTCTAAAGCTTGTGATTCTCTGCCTCTTGCTCCCAAGGAACCTGATAGGTTTTATAGGGTGCCTGAGGACTGTAACTTTTGCACAAGTGTCCTGCTGCTGACCCCTCAGTGGTGTCTGTAGCCTCTTATAAGCCCTCTCAGTTGCTTCCTTTGCCCAAATTATTGCCTTCTGATAAAGACAGCAGAACCATGGAAAGGCTAGGTAAGGTTTACACCTCGGTTACCTTGGCTTTTAGGACCATTAATTATCATACCCATATATCAAGTATGTGTTGGCTCTCCTTTCTTAGGGTTGTCAGGTTATTTCTGACCTGCCAGATTCTGAGGGTAAAACTTCTGCTCTTTCCCTGTTAGGGATTACCTCTCATGTGGTTCACGATTCCATCAAGTGTAGTTAAGATGCAGCAGATACCTCTTCTAGGGCTGCTGCCTTTGGTTCAGTGATGAGTAGATATTCTTGGCTTCTGCTTCAACCATTGCCTGATGATATCAAGGCTAGGTTGATGGTTGCCCCTCTTGATAATAAACACTTGTTTGAGGAAACTGTTGCTGGTTTGTTTAAATCACTTCAGAATAAGGGGAAGGCCTTACAGGATCTCAAATGTGTTTGTCTCTCCTTTTCCTAAAGTTCAGAGAAACTACCCAGGTAAGCCAGTCTTTGTTCACAGGCATTCTCGCTCTCCTACGAAGGGTAAAAAGAGTGACAAACTGGCTCATCCGGGTAAGGTTACTCATACTTCTGTGACTCAGAAGTCTTCCTTTCCAGACCAGGTGTTGACTGTCTGTCTCTTCCCAGCCATGGTCCTCTTTCTGTTCCCCTTCTCTCTCTCTCTTCCTTTTTGGCTTCAGATTACTCAGGATTCTTGGGTTCTGTCCATTATTCCCCAGAGGTATTTCATGGTGTGGAAATCCCATCTTTCTTTTATGGGCATTCCTCAGCCTCCTTGGGAACACACTCCCTTTTTTCCCAGGAGTACTTTAAGACCTTTTGACTCAGGGTACTATTCAAGAGGTGCCTGTGTCCCCAAAGGGGAGGGGGGGTTTACTCCAGAATGTTTCTAGTTCCCAGAAAGGAGGGTACTTGGAGACCAATTCTAGACCTCTCTCATCTAAATACTTTTCTGAAGAAGCCCAATTTGCAAATGTTGTCCCTTCAGACTCTGTTTCCTCTTTTGCTTTCTCAGGTTTATATGGTGTCTTTTTATTTTAAGGATGCTTATCTCAATATTCTGATCATCCCCTTTTCAGGAAGTTTTTGCATTACTGTGTTGCTTCCTAGCATTTTCAGTTCTCTGCTTTGCCCATTGGCCTTTCTACTGCCCCAAGGGTATCACCACATGCCTCGCTCCTGTGATTGCTTTTTGCAGGCTTCAGGGAATCCAAGTATTTCCTTACTTGGATGACCTGCTGATTCAGGCCTCCTCCCCAGAGATCCTGTTGCAAAATCTTAATTTTGCCATTTCCCTTCTTCAGAGCCTGGGGTTCACAATAAACTTCAAAAAGTCTTCTCTGACTCCTTCTCAGAACCATGTTTTTCTAGGTTGCAGGATTCAGATGGTGCCTATGCTGGCATCCCTTCCTCCTACCCAAGGTCTTAACTCTCATTTCCTTCTTTCAAACTCCTCTTCCTCTGGCCTCCATTGCAGCCAGGGAATTTCTGAGAGCTTTGGGTTTTATGGCATCTACCATCCCTATGCTCCCCTTTGCCAAACTCCACATGAGAAAGTTTACGTGGTTCCTGAAGTCATGTTGGCTTCAACATGCACATTTTGTAGACTTTGTAGTTTCTCTCCTTCGTTGTCTCAAGAGAGAATTCACTGGTGGATGCAGCAGTTGTCTCTGAGTCCAGGGCTCCAATGTTCTTCATGTTTCACTGTTGCAGTCATTACATTTGGGTAATCTGTTGGCAGGTTGCCCTCAGTTCATAGGTTCATCGGTTCATACTAAGCTAACTGCCCTTGCGAGCCATTTTAAGCCTAGCCAATTATCCCTTATGAGATTCAAACCCTGCACCTTGTGTTTGTAAGGCAAACACCTTAACCTTTAGGCCACCCACCCAACCTAACAGTCGGCCTGATTAACAAAGTCTTGGGTCCTGCTTCAGTTGCTGTCCCTTCTTCCATGTCGTCAGGGGTATAAAACATGCAGCCAACGTCATTACCTCAGTCTTTCTTGCCGTGCAGTGCCCGAAGCAGTTCGCAAGTGCCTGTCAGCCGACTCCTGAAATTTTCGTTTTCGAGTTTCAGAACCGAAGTCTTCAACTTTAAAGCTAAGTACCCCATTGGGGAAACTTTTTCTTACTCCTTACCAATGTCAGTAAAAGTAGGTAATTGTATTACTTGTGGGAAGCAAATACCTCATAAAGATTTTCATTTGTACTGTATTCCTTGCCTAGGCCCTGACCACGACGTACCTTGCTGTCGGTTTTGTGCTTTAATCAGCGCACTATCCATTGTCGGTACATTTTTGCCTCTAAATATTTCAGTTCTCGGTTTAATTATCCAGAAATGACGTCTGTTAGCCATCCGACTACCGAAATACCAAAAAAAACGCAAAGAAAAAGATAGAGACAGGTCGTTGAGGTCCAAAACTGCCGACGACGCTTCTCCTATGCCAGTCGCTAGTTCGCCAGTACTCAGTGAGGTGCTTTTGCAGCCCCTGATACTCGCTACTTCTGATTCGCAGGCCTCTACTGAGACCCATTCAGAGTCCGATATGCCGCGAGATGCTTCACCTATGGAACCCATGGATGTCTCTACCTTGGATGGGTCCAGAGCCGCTGTGCAGGCACCGGCTTCTGAGGGTGTATTCAGGCCTATAGACTTGCATATTAAACCGACTCCACCTTCCATACTAAGGCCTAAATCTCGATCTATGTCTAAAACACTGATGCCCAGGCCACATGTTCAGGCCCCTATGCCTAAAAAACAAATGATCAAAATGGCTGAAGATTTAATTACTCTAATCAGGGGTAGTCAACCCCCCCCCACCCCCACCCCCTTCTAAGAGGCCTAGGTCTGAGCTTGACTATGAATCTTCTGAACAGGACTCTGTTTTTTCTGACTCTTGTAATGACCTGGATTTGTCCATACCTACTTATGAAGATTCTGATGCAGAGGATTCCATCCCCTCTGCTTCCCCCCCTGAGGACTTTTCTTTTGGGGAAACTTTACATACTTTAAGGGAGCATTTCCACTGGGAAAGTCAGGAATTTTCTGAATTCAAAAAGAGGCTTAGGGATTTCCTCCTTCTACCTCAGCTTAGGCCTTTGGCTATACCTGCTGCACTAGACATTGTTGATGATGTGTTTTTGGAATCCAGTATGGTCCCTGATTCCCTGCCTCCGGCTCCTAGTAAACCTGACAGATACTACAGAGTTCCTGAGTCCCACAAGTTCCTTTTCAAAAATCCTGTTGCGGACCCAGAAACCATTTCTCAGGGGCCCAAGGGCATTAAGGCTTCTACTGATAAAAATCCTACCCCTTCTGATAGAGACTCCAGGGCGCTGGACAGGTGGGGTAAAAAGGTTTATACTTCTGCAACCCTGGCAGTCAGGGCTTTAAACTGTCAATTTCATATATTAAAATATCAACAACATATCATGGGACTGCTTAAACAGAAAATGATGTTGATTTCTGACTGTGTGGAAAAATAAAGATTTACAGGATTTATTGCATTCAGCTGAGCAAGTTGGAAAACATACTTTGCAATGTGGTCTATGCTTAGCAGGCATGCTTGGCTTAAGGAGCAATCTCTGCCTGATCTTGTTAAAGCAAAATTGTTGGATGCTCCTTTGCATCAGGACCGTCTGGCAATAAGGCTGAAGAAGTTCTAAAAAAGATGGAAGATACAGCTAAATCTATGCAAACTGAAAGATTTCTTACAAGTGCAACCTCAACGATTTAGTAGGCACTGGCCTACTAAGAACTGGTCCTTTCCAGCTCCTTCCAGATCCACTCAAGCCAAACCCAGACACACCAAAAGCACCAGATTTAACCCAAGGGACTCTCAGAACTAAGCAATGGGGTGCTTCCACTTCCAAATCTGGAAATAACAAGACACCACCCTATGGTAAACAGTCTCAATGACTTAAAATTACCAAGCACTTACCTCTCAGCTGCCACTTTGGGGGGGAAAATTGCTGTTCATGCAAAAAAACTGGCAACTCATAACCCAGGACAAATGGGTTTTAAATATAGTGTCCCAGGGGTACAGATTTCATTTCCACTTGTTGCCAGCACCAAACGGGTGGCCAGACCTGCCCCCAAATCAGTGGGTAGAGGCTCAGAAACAAGTACTTTCCCTCTTAAATATGGGGGATATTCAACCAGTACCAGAAGAGGAAAAGGGACAATGTTTCTATTCCAGATTTTTCCTGGTACCCAGAAAAGACAAGTCATGGTGTCCAATACTGAACCTGTCTACTCTAAACACCTTTCTAGACATTCCAAAATGCAAAATGCTGACTCTTCACCAGTTGCTTCCTATGCTAGGCAAGGATGCCTGGTTGGCAACTCTAGATTTAAAAGAAGCATATACCAATCAGGGAATCTTGCAGAAGATAACTACACTTCAAAGCAGGCTACTTGCATTATCAGTTCTCTGTTGCACTGCCCTTTGGCTTATTTACTGCACCCAGGGTATTCACAAAGTGCCTGTCTCCTATTATTGCATTTTGCAGGCAAAGAAATATTCAGATATAGCCATACCTGGACAATTGTCTAATTTAGGCAGAAAACCAGACCATACTTATACAACATATGGCGTTTGTAAAAAGGGTTCTAACTTGTCTGGGGTACACCGTAAACGAAAAGAAATCACAACTGGTACCCTCTCAGAAAATTACATTCCTGGGTACAAGCTTGAATACAACTGCCCAGATGGCTTTCCTCATGCCAGAAAAACAAATTCATTTGGTGACTTACTTCAAACAGGTGGCCACAAAAACCCTGCTATCTGCAAGACAAATACTGCAAGCCTTGGGCTTCATGGCCTCCTGCATTCTTCTAATTCCATATGCAAGACTGCATATGAGGAAACTTCAGTGGTACTTAAAAAGTTTATGGAGTCAACATTGTCACAGCCTGGAAACAATGATTCCTATCATACCTTGTGTATGCCTAGAGTTCCTGTGGTGGGCAGAGGCCTGCCACCAAAACAAGGGACTACCATTCACACCACCCCCTGCCGCCCAAACCCTGACTACAGACGCATCAGACTGTGCATGGGGGGGGGCGCATCTGGCAGGGAAGTGCATTCAGGGCAAATGGAGCCCAAATCAAATGCACCTGCATATCAATCAAAAAGAAATGCTAGCTGTACAGAATGCTCTGACAGCCTTCAAGGACTACCTTCATCCAGGACAACTAATGGTAAAGACGGACAACACCACGGTTATGTGGTACATAAACAAGCAGGGGAGTACACATTCCTACCCCCTCTGCAGACTAGCCATGGCATTGTGGAACACAGCCTTGAGCTACCAAGTACATCTACAAGCTCAATTCCTGCCAGGCAAGCTGAATATTCTGGCAGACGATCTAAGCAGAAATCTCATGGACCCACACAAATGGAAACTGGAACCACAGATTTTTAACATGTTGACAAGCAAATGGGGAGCCCAGACATAGATCTATTTGCCTCCCCCAGAACTACCAGTTGGACAAGTTTTGCACAAGAACTCTGCACAAAAAAGCCTGGAAAGTGGATGCTCTGTACTTCAGCTGGAAAACCCTATCAGTCTACGCCTTTCCCCCTCTGCCTCTGCTGCCCAAAGTCCTGCTAAAAGTCAAACAGGACAGACCAAAAATGATTTTGATTGTTCCAGACTGGCCACGCCAACACTGGTACCCGCTCCTGCACAGTGTGTCTCTAATATCCCCATGGCACCAGCCTGAGACACCTTCCTTTACTGTCTTAGCAGGAGAACCAGATTCTGCACCCTCAGCTCCCTACATTGAACCTTGCAGCTTGGCTAATCACTTAACTTCACCCTTAACATCCCTCAGCAAACCTGTGATGGATGTCATATTGGAGGCGAGAAGACCTAGTACTAGAAAATCTTATGCTGATAAATGGAAAAGATTCTGTGCTTGGAATCATTCTCAAGGAATGAGCACAGCAGTGCCCAATTTACCTCAGATTTTACAATATTTAAATGAGATGCTTCACAAGGGCCTGTCTTTTTCCTCCATTAAAATCCATGCCTCAGCCATTTCAGCTCATTATAACACAGAACCTCCCCTCTTCTCTCATCCTCTGCTCAAGCAGTACCTCAGAGGGGCCAAGCACTTGAGACCACCCAGGAGAGCTCCAACCCCTGCCTGGGACCTTAACTTTGTATTGGAAAAACTCACTTTGCCTCCTTTCGAGCCAGCTGCTACTGCAGACTTAAAATTTCTTTCTTGGAAAACAGCCTTCCTTTTGGCAATTACTTCAGCTAGAAGGATATCTGAGTTACAGGCCCTTATGGCAGTGGAGCTTTTCATCATTTTTCATGCGGACAGGGTGTCACTCAGGACCAATCCATCCTTCATGCCCAAGGTGGTATCCAGTGTAGCTCTTAATCAGTCCATTCATTTGCCAACTTTCTTTCCCAATCCACAGAACAAAGGGGAACGGATTGTACATTCATTGGATGTGCACAGACAACTGAGATTTTACTTGGACAGAACTAAAACTCGAAGAAAATCTGAACAACCGCTAGTGGCATTTGCTGCAGGGGCAGAGGGAAAGGCTATTTCAAAACAAACCATTTCTAAATGGATAAGCCATTGCATTAATTTCTGCTACAAGCACCACAGAAAGCCTATGCCCCAGGGGATCAGATCTCATTCCACCTGGCTGCATCTACAGCCTTTCTCAGAGGTGTTCCTACCAGGGATATTCTAGAAGCTGCTACCTGGAGTTCAGTTCATACTTTCACCAAGCATTACCATATACCAATTTTCTCAGTCCAGAGCTGGCTTTACCCCTGCTGTCTTGCAGGGCCTTATAGCTGGTCCTAATGCTGTATAAATCCCTCCTCCCAACCATAGCTTTGGGAATCTACCCAAATGTAATGACTGCAACAGTGAAACACGAAGAACATAGTACAGTTGTGTACACTTACCATAAATGTAGATGTAAAAGTGTATTCACTGTTGCAGTCCGGGTTACCCTCCCTCCAGCCCCCTGTTTTTTCTCTGACTATACCTCTACTTTCTGTTCCTATGCTTAAAAGCCTTTTTTGGTGTATTTGCTTTTGATTAGAGGTATATTGCTGTAATTTAACATTATATTTTGCTTCCCATTCGGGGGGGGGGGGGGGGCCTGACATCTGGAGCAAGAAAAACTGAGGTAATGACGTCGGCTGCATGTTTTATACCCCTGACGACCTGACATCATGGAAGAAGGGGCAGCAACCAATGCAGGACCTAAGACTTTGTTAATCAGGCCGACTTGAGGGCAACCTGCCAGCAGATTACCCAAATGTATTGACTGCAACAGTGAATACACTTGAACATCTACATTTATGGTAAGTGTACACAACTGTACATTTTCATTCCCCTCTTCCCTCTCAGGAACGGTTCACAGACGCTTCAAACATGGGATGGGGAGCAGTTTTCAGCTCCCTATAGGTACAGGGGGTATGGCCGCCTCTTCAACAGAAGGAGCACATCAGTGTCAAAGAGATGAGAGCTCTTCTCCTGGCTGTTCAGGATTTTTCTCCTCTTTTCTCCTCAGGACCTCTCAAGGTATTTCAGACAATACCACAGTGATGTGGTATATGAACAAACAGGGGGAACAAGATCTTGAAAAACAAATCTCAAACGGCTACAGGTACACTAAGGTGCCAAAAACTGCAACAATAAGAATAGAATGAGGCACCAAAGTTACACACTGAAACTATCCACAGTAACTTTATTTAGAAAAGAACAGTAGGTGAGCGCTTTCACAACTCAGTGTTGCTTCATCAGACAATGTTAATGCAGACCATGCTTGGTTAAATACTTAAGCAGTCAGTGTGGTTTCAACTACTTAAAGCAATACAGTCAAATAATTTAACAATTAAAACTATTAGTACAAGCTTATGCAAACTATGTATTCAAAACCAACCTTAAAATACATGTCTCTCTATAAAAACCATCATTATTGACCATAATATATGTAAAAGTATAAAAAATATATATAATATAAAAATGTCCTATATAAAATCTTAAATATATATATAAGTAAATACAAAAGCTTGATGAACCATAGTACCACATTAAAACCTAGAAATTAATGTTTAAGACGTCTTGCTTTAAGACAAGGGACTAGTGAAGTACAGCCATTCAAACCCGGATATCTATCTGCATTCAGCTTGATAATCCATTTCTGTTCTAACTCTTCCGTATAATTTTCTATGTCCCCACCTCTATTTGTCCTTAATACTACTTGTAAAACCAAAAATTTGAAGCAGTGAGTACTGTTTGTATTTAAAATATGATTTGCTAGGGCATTAGATTGTTTCAAATTTCGTATATCCCTTGCATGTTCTAATATTCTATCTTTAAAAGTTCTGTTTGTTTTTCCTATGTAATAGGCATGACATGCTTGACATAAACTAAAATAAATAACATCTGTACTCTTACAATCATAGTATTTCTTAGTATATAACCTAAAATGTTTCATCGGATGAATATACTCATTTTTAATATAAATGTACTGACAGGCTGCACAATTCCTGCATGGAAAAGTGCCTTGTCTGTTGGAGAGATTTTTTCTATGGGGTTGGTGTTCTTTATTACAAAGATGTTGCTTCAATGACACGTTGTTCTTAAAACTAAAACTTGGTGTGCCACCGATCATGGGGACAAGGTCTGGTATTTCCTGTAGTAAGTGCCAGTTCTTCTTAATGATATCTGTATACTTATTGATATCACTTGCAAATCAAAAAACTACTCTAAACTTATTCCTATCAATGTCTCTATTGCCAGACGTTCTCATATCAGTTTGAGAGCTCATGTAAGGCTTACATCTTGTTGATCTAACTTTCCATGCCACTGTTATCACATTCGTGATTTCTGAACTTGAGTAGCCTCTTTGCTCAAATTCACTGTGTAATTTATCCAGTGCCCCTGCAGCCTCTTCATCATTGTTATGTAGGCATAAAGTTCTAAAAACTTGTCCTTTGAGAACATTTCTAGAGATGTTTCTCGGGTGCATGCTAGATTTATGAAGACAGGCATTGGTCCTGGTAGGTTTGTAGTAGATACTAGTTTTCAGCTGTTTTAAATTAGTTTTAGTTACACTTACATCTAGAAAGTCAATGGAGGTGTCAGAAAAAGTAAAAGAAAATTTCAAAAAATCTGTTGTACTATGTAAATAATCTACAAAATTACTGATATTGGAACCATGTCCTCTCCATAAAATAAAAACATCATCCACGAAACGTACATACCAAAGGATACAATCATAATAGGGATTCAAGATCGATAAAACACACTCTTCTTCCCATCTTACTAATGATAGATTGGCGTAGCTGTTGGCACATGACGTGCCCATTGCTACGCCATTCATCTGTAGAAAGAACTCATCTTGGAAAGTAACAACATTATTTTCAAGTATAATCTCTAATAGACTACAGACTAACAAAATCTTATTTGGTGTAAGCTTCCTATCTGTGTTAAGGAACTCTCTTACTTTATCAATTCCCCATGCATTCGGAATGCTCGTAAAAAGGGATTCAGTATCCATAGTAAGGAATACAAATGCTTCATCATCATTAATAGTTTCCATTCTATCATGTAGACGCTGTAAAAACATGTTTGTATCTCAAGAATAGTATGACAGCTGTTTAAGAACTTATGTAAGATACCCTCTACATAAATCGACAAGGGCTCAGTACACCAACCTGCTCCTGATACAATGGGATGCATAGGAGGGGCAGTGATGTGTTTGTGGATTTTGGGTAGGCCATATATTCTAGGAATTAAAGGTTTCTGTACCAAAAAATAATTAAACAAGGGTTCATCAATTAATCCGTAATCAATAGATCAAATACTAAAAAAGACACCTTGTCAATAATGGCAGTTACAGCTGCTTTAGTTAATATCTGGTAGATACGGTCATCTAATAACAAGGCATTCATCTGACTAATATACAGATCTTTATCAGATCAGATAGCCTAGTATGAACCTATGAATCTATGAACCTATGAAAACAATTTTACCACCTTTGTCAGCCTGCTTTATAACAAGGGAATTCAAATTCTGTAGTTCATTCAAAGCCCTGTATTCTGGTGCAGTGAGGTTATAGAAGGTGCAACCATTAAAATCAGTGGTATGCATTTCTTTAAAGGCATGCTCACAAATGTCCACAAATCTTTGTATACCTGGAGGAGTAGGAGGTATATAGGTACTAGGTTTTTTATATACATTAATGTTTACATCATTATTATTAGGAAAAATACACTTTAAACTTAAATTTCTACCTAGTAATTTTAGATCTGTTATCATATCTGTTAAATCTGCCTTTCTGGCAGGGATAAAGGATAGACCTTTATTCAATAAGTCACACTGTTCATTGGTTAGTGGAAAGGAGGAAATTTTATTTATTTTATTTTTATTTATTTTATTTATTTTACATTTGTTAACCAGGCTAGTCTAACTGGATATATTTCCATTTTCAGTAGAGGCCCGGGGAGAAAAGCTCCACATAGATATAAACACAGTTACAAAATATACAAAAAAATGAACGAGGTAAGAAAGGGAAAGGAGGGGGGATATGCAAATATGCAGGAAGACATCATAGGATTTAATATTCACATAACATAGCATGATAGGATACCTCATTCTCACACAATAAAAATAAAGTTTAAACTTATTTCACGTTATTTTATAGGAAGGTTATATAAGGAGAGTAAAAGAGAGAAGAGAAATATACAGAAAAGAGTGAGTAGATGAGTAAAATCTATACTTTCAGTGAAAGATAAAGCAACTAAAGGAGGAGAAGGATATTAGAGAGTTAATGCTTATCAAGTGATGGTCGTAAAGCTAGTAGAAGAAAAGGAGGAGGAAGGAGAGGGAGAGGGAGGAGTAGAGGTGGTTATAGGGAGATCTAGTCGGGGTTACAGCAGGGACATAACCATTGATTTTTAAGGTAGGTTCTGAGTTTTCGTTTGAACAGAATAGGAGTTGGAATAGAAGTAAGTTCAGTAGGAAGTTGATTCCAGTGTTTACCAAGGGCGTTAGAGAAAAGGGAGACACCAGCAAGGTTGTTGGATTTAGTTAAAGTTACTAGTAGTTTACTGGAGGAACAAAGTGAGTTCAGGTTAGAGTAGGGGGTCAAAAGTTTGGAAAGTGCAGGAGTGTTATTAGGTTGATAGAGAGCTCTATGGACAAAGGAGAGTTGGGAAAGAAGCAACATATTTTCTAATTCAAGCCAGTGAAGTTGTTGAAGGTTCAGGCAGTGGTGTGTTCTAAATTGATTACCAGTCACAAATCTAGCAATACTATTATATGTGTTAGCCAATTTTGAGAGATTGTTTTTCTTCAGGTTAGTGTAAATTGGTGAGGCATAGAGAAGAGTTGAAATAAGGTGAGAGTGGGCAAGAGTAGCTTTGGCTGCAGGGGTTAAGAATGTTCTAATTCTGTATAGGGAGCCCAGTTTTCTGTTTACAGTTTTAATGGTATTATTGATGTGACAATCATAGGTAAGGTTGTTGTCAATCATGACACCTAGCAGTTTGGTAGTGGAGTCAGCTGATATGAGGGTGCCATTAATAGATGAGATAGAGAAATCTAAAGTGGGGGATCTAGTAGTAGGTTTAAAGAGGAGGAGTTTTGTTTTTTTAGCATTTAAGAGTAGGCAGCGTTTTTAGAACCAAGCTTCTACTGTGTGGAATACATTTTGAGTAATAGTTTGTAGCTCTGGAATGTTTTTAGCTGAGCAAATAAGAGTGGAGTCATCAGCGTATTGTATGCAAGTAGCTTGTGGAATAGCTGCTTGTAGGTCATTTATAAAAAGGGAGAAAAGGAGAGGCCCAAGAATGGAGCCTTGTGGGACACCAAGAGAAATTGGAAGGAGAGAGGAGAGTTTGTTTTCCCAGAGGACTGCCTGTTTCCTGTTAGTGAGATAGGAAGTAAACCAAAGGATAGCTTTAGGTTCTAAAGCAAGAGATTCTAGGATTTTTATGAGGAGGGGGTGGTTAACCATGTCAAAGGCTTTGGACAGGTCAATAAAGAGTGCAGAGGAAAGAATGTTATTATTGCGGTTTGTGTTTATGAAGTCAGTAAAGGAAAGTAGAGCATGTTCACAATAAGGTTATTCACATTCTCCTTTTTTTCGAAAAATGTACAGTTCTGTCCACATGGTGTTCCCTTGTTGTGTTCACCATGGTTGGGTTGCTTTTGACCCGACCTCTGAATGGAAGAGCTGTCTTCAGAGTAAACTCTCCCACTTTCGGATTGTCTAAAAAAACGCTAGTATCTTTAGCGTTAACTTGTACACTGTTTATAGGACTCTTACCTGCATTGTTAGCGTTTCTTTGCTCTTCGTTCTGCTGTTTCTTCTCTGCATTTGATGTAGATGTGTCTCCGTGGACAGCTGGAACAAACAATGCAATCTTGGGGGCAGAAGTACTAGTGCTAACACTATGTGTAGCTGTAGCTGCCATATTTGCATTCAAATTATTACCGCGAAAACCAGAAGTGGAAGGCTGTGTTCCAATGTTTAGTGTCCTACTACTCTCTGCATTCGTAGTGGCAGGATTCTGAATGGTGGTTCTGTTTATAGAGTCCCTTGGCCATGAGAATACATTATTATTTTTAAAGTCGAGTTTGTCTCTGTTCAATTTATTTAATTTAGTATTTTGAAGCTTCCTTTCATAAGCGCAAATATTTTCATGTAACTGGCCCATTTTATTCAAGGTAATGGCAGTAGAAAAAGTTTCAGATATCCTGTTTTCTAAAGTTACAATTTCTGTTTTTAATTCAGTCTCAAGTGGTGAAAAAAACTCTATAAGAAGCTCCATATATTTGGAACTAAAGGACAAATTCAATTCTTGCCACTTACGTAACAATTCAGGATATACATTTCCATATGTGGGCATATTTAGTATGCGTAAACCACGAGGAATTACTTTTGCTTCCAATGAAGCTTGCAAATGCAGTCTCTGCCATTGTAGTCTTTTATATTTATATAGAAGGTTTTCCAACCCCCTATATTGCACCTGAAATTCAAGCATCTCTTCCATGCCAGAAGCAATGTCCATTGCACTTGCCTGTACCTCAGTATTTAGTAGTGGATTTACTGGGACTTATTGAATAAAGGTCTATCCTTTATCCCTGCCAGAAAGGCAGATTTAACAGAAATGATAACAGATCTAAAATTACTAGGTAGAAATTTAAGTTTAAAGTGTATTTTTCCTAACAATAATGATGTAAACATTAATGTATATAAAAAACCTAGTACCTATATACCTCCTACTCCTCCAGGTATACAAAGATTTGTGGACATTTGTGAGCATGCCTTTAAAGAAATGCATACCACTGATTTTAATGGTTGCACCTTCTATAACCTCACTGCACCAGAATACAGGGCTTTGAATGAACTACAGAATTTGAATTCCCTTGTTATAAAGCAGGCTGACAAAGGTGGTAAAATTGTTTTAATGGATAAAGATCTGTATATTAGTCAGATGAATGCCTTGTTATTAGATGACCGTATCTACCAGATATTAACTAAAGCAGCTGTAACTGCCATTATTGACAAGGTGTCTTTTTTAGTATTTGATCTATTGATTACGGGATTAATTGATGAACCCTTGTTTAATTATTTTTGGTACAGAAACCTTTAATTCCTAGAATATATGGCCTACCCAAAATCCACAAACACATCACTGCCCCTCCTATGCGTCCCATTGTATCAGGAGCAGGTTGGTGTACTGAGCCCTTGTCGATTTATGTAGAGGGTATCTTACATAAGTTCTTAAACAGCTGTCATACTATTCTTAGAGATACAAACATGTTTTTACAGCGTCTACATGATAGAATGGAAACTATTAATGATGATGAAGCATTTGTATTCCTTACTATGGATACTGAATCCCTTTTTACAAGCATTCCGAATGCATGGGGAATTGATAAAGTAAGAGAGTTCCTTAACACAGATAGGAAGCTTACACCAAATAAGATTTTGTTAGTCTGTAGCCTATAAGAGATTATACTTGAAAATAATGTTGTTACTTTCCAAGATGAGTTCTTTCTACAGATGAATGGCGTAGCAATGGGCACGTCATGTGCCAACAGCTACGCCAATCTATCATTAGTAAGATGGGAAGAAGAGTGTGTTTTATCTATCTTGAATCCCTATTATTATTGTATCCTTTGGTATGTACGTTTCGTGGATGATGTTTTTATTTTATGGAGAGGACATGGTTCCAATATCAGTAATTTTGTAGATTATTTACATAGTACAACAGATTTTTTGAAATTTTCTTTTACTTTTTCTGACACCTCCATTGACTTTCTAGATGTAAGTGTAACTAAAACTAATTTAAAACAGCTGAAAACTAGTATCTACTACAAACCTACCAGGACCAATGCCTGTCTTCATAAATCTAGCATGCACCCGAGACACATCTCTAGAAATGTTCTCAAAGGACAAGTTTTTAGAACTTTACGCCTACATAACAATGATGAAGAGGCTGCAGGGGCACTGGATAAATTACACAGTGAATTTGAGCAAAGAGGCTACTCAAGTTCAGAAATCACGAATGTGATAACAGAGGCATGGAAAGTTAGATCAACAAGATGTAAGCCTTACATGAGCTCTCAAACTGATATGAGAACGTCTGGCAATAGAGACATTGATAGGTATAAGTTTAGAGTAGTTTTTCGATTTGCAAGTGATATCAATAAGTATACAGATATCATTAAGAAGAGCTGGCACTTACTACAGGAAATACCAGACCTTGTCCCCATGATCGGTAACACACCAAGTTTTAGTTTTAAGAACAACGTGTCATTGAAGCAACATCTTTGTAATAAAGAACACCAACCCCATAGAAAAAATCTCTCCAACAGACAAGGCACTTTTCCATGCAGGAATTGTGCAGCCTGTCAGTACATTTATATTAAAAAATGAGTATATTCATCCGATGAAACATTTTAGGTTATATACTAAGAAATACTATGATTGTAAGAGTACAGATGTTATTTATTTTAGTTTTTGTCAAGCATGTCATGCCTATTACGTAGGAAAAACAAACAGAACTTTTAAAGATAGAATATTAGAACATACAAGGGATATACGAAATTTGAAACAATCTAATGCCCTAGCAAATCATATTTTAAATACAAACAGTACTCACTGCTTCAAATTTTTGGTTTTACAACACGTATTAAGGACAAATAGAGGTGGGGACATAGAAAATTATACGGAAGAGTTAGAACAGAAATGGATTATCAAGCTGAATGCAGATAGATATCCGGGCTTGAATGGCTGTACTTCACTAGTCCCTTGCCTTAAAGCAAGACGTCTTAACATTAATTTCTAGGTTTTAATGTGGTACTATGGTTCATCAAGCTTTTGTATTTACTTATATATATATTTAAGATTTTATATAGGACATTTTTATATTATATATATTTTTTATACTTTTACATATATTATGGTCAGTAATGATGGTTTTTATAGAGAGACATGTACTTTAAGGTTGGTTTTAAATACACAGTTTGCATAAGCTTGTACTAATAGTTTTAATTGTTAAATTATTTGACTGTATTGCTTTAAATAGTTGAAACCACACTGATTGCTTAAGTATTTAACCAAGCATGGTCTGCAGTAACATTGTCTGATGAAGCAACACTGAGTTGTGAATGCACTCACCTACTGTTCTTTTCTAAATAAAGTTACTGTGGATAGTTTCAGTGTGTAACTTTGGTGCCTCATTCTATTCTTATTGGAACAAGATCTTACCTTCTTTGCTGGCTGGTGCTTTTGGTATAGGAACTTGCTGTCCAGTATCAAGTGACTCTTCAGGCAGTTTATATTCTCTCAAGACAAAACATTGTGGCAGACACTCTGAGCAGGTCCTTAACTCGATCCCACAAGGGGCTGTTTCACAGGGATGTGTTTCTGGACGTTGTCCCCAGGTTGGGTACTCCTCAAGTAGATCTATTTGCCTCCCCTCTGAACAGACAACTTCCTCTATTTTGTGCCAGAGCCCCAGGTCCTGTGGTGTGAAAGGTGTACACCTTCTCATTTTCTTGGAAGAGGTTGTTTCTTTATGCATTTCCTCCCCTTCCCCTCATTCCAGAAGTCCTGTTCAGAATTCGACAAGACGCTCACGAAATCTTGTTGATGACTCCCTTTTGTCTGAGATAGCATTGGTTTCCTCTTCTTCTGCATTTAGCCAAGGGCAGTCTTCACAAGTTACCTCACAGGGTGGACCTACTCACACAAGACAAAGGATATCTTATCCATCCCCACCTGTCCACTCTTCAGCTGACACTGTGGGTGATAGGATTTTGATTCCACCTAGGTACCTTTTTTCTGAGGGCATGCTTAGGGTCCTGCAGGAGGCCAGGAAACCCACTACTAGGAAATCCTACTTTTTCAAATGAAAGAGGTTTTCTGTTTGGTGTTTCTCTTGTAACCTGGATCCACTTACTGTGGATGTTCCTTTGGTTCTTTCATATGCGTGTGAATTGCTCAGTGCTGGTTTGGCCTATTCTTCTGTTAAGGTCCATTATCTCTACTTGTCTGCCTTTACCTCCTCCTTTAGTTTCTAGGTTTGAAGCTTACTGTGGATGTTCCTTTGGTTTTTTTCTTATGTGTGTGAATTCTCAGTGCTGGTTTGGCCTATTCTTCTGTTAAGGCCCGCTATCTCTGCTTGTCTGCCATTACCTCATCCTTTAGTTTCTAGGTTTGAAGCTAAACACTTCCTTAAAGGCATCCTTCATGTTAGGCCTCCAGGAAGCCTGTTCTATCTCCCTGGGGTCTTAATTTTGTTTGGGGGAAATAAACTCAAGCTGCTTTTGAGCCTGCTGCTGCAGGTTCCTTGCAGCATTGCTCTTGGAAGACTGTTCTTTTGTTGGCCCTTATTTCTGCCAGACAGGTGTCTGAGCTTCAAGCCCTTATGCCTTGTCTTCCTTTTTGGTGTTTCATAAGGGCAGGGTGTCCTTGTGTATTAATCCTTCTTTTATCTCCAAGGTAATAATGAGTTGGCACTTAATCAGTCTGTTCATTTGCCTGCTTTTTTCCCCTGTCAGCAGTCCACCAGTGAGAGGATGCTACATACGTTGGATGTGCATAGACAGCTCAAATTTTATTTGCATAAGACTATGGCTATTAGAAAATCTGATCAGTTGTTTGTTTCTTTTCATCCTAGATGTTCATCGTGTTACCCTGCTGCAGTCATCACACTTGGGTTATCCTGCCGTCAGGCGGTCCCGCAGTCAGCCGGAATTCCAAAGTCTTGGTCCGGCGTCGGTTGCTGTCGCTTCTTCCTTGACTTCAGTGCTCCAGGGGTATAAATAATGCATCCGACGCCATTTTCTCCAGTCTTTCTTGCCGCGCGGTGCCCGAAGCAGAAGCAGTTCGCAGGTGCCGGTCGGCCGACTCCTGAGATTTTCGAAGTCGAATTTCAGATCCGAAGTCTTCAATAAAGCTAAGTACCTCGTTGGGAAAACTTTTCTTGCCTCAGACCGATGTCAGAAAAAGTTAATAATTGTATTTCTTGTGGGAAGCAAATGCCTCATAAGGATTTTCATTCTTACTGTATACCTTGCCTAGGCCCAGACCACAATGTCACTGGTTGTCATTTTTGTGCTAGGTTTAATAAGCGTACTATAAAAAGACGCTTTGATTTCGCACGACACTACTTCGGTAGAAAATTTAACTATACGATGCCGTCGGAGCAACCGACTACCGGCGTGCACAAAAAACACAAGGATAAGGACAGGCAGCCTAGACCCAAGCCAGACTCCGAGACCTCGGCTGGACAGGTCTCCGGTTCACCGGTCTTCAGTGAGGCTCCGACGCAGCCCCTGAATACCGCAGATTTGGAACCAGAGACCACTTCGGAGCCTTTGGTGGAGAGTGCTAGGCCGACGCAGCCATTTTGTTTAGCTCCTACCGACAACGCTGCAGAAAGAGATGTCGGTGCTGCAGAAACACCTTCGGTTTCTGAAGGCGTCTTCAGACCGATGACACTCACCATAAAAATGCATCCAAAGCCTAAGACTCCTATCAAACCAAAAAAGATTGCCCTTCAGTCTCCAGTTCAAGGCCACATGCCTAAGAAACAGATGCTTAAAATGGCTGAAGATTTGATCTCTTTAATCAGGGGTTCCCAACTCCCACCCGACAAAAGGCCTAGACAAGAGGAAGATTATGCTTCCTCTGAACAAGTGTCTGTTTCCTCAGGCTCCTCTGAGGACCAAGATTACTCCTTTTCCCCTTATGAAGATTCTGATGCTGAGGATTCTATTCCCTCAGCTTCTCCTCCTGAAGACTACTCCTTTGGGGAAACTTTACACACTGAGGGAACATTTTCACTGGGAAGGTCAGGACTACTCTGACTCAACGAAAAGGCTCAGAGAGTTTCTTTTACTTCCCCAGCACAGACCACTTGCCATCCCCCCAGTTTTAGACATTGTGGATGATGTTTACTTAGAATCTAGTTTGAACCCAGATTCTCTGCCTCCTGCTCTAGCCAAACCAGACAGATACTATAGAGTGCCTGACTCCCACAAATTCCTTTATAAAAGCCCTGTTGCTGATCCAGAGACTATCTCCCAGGGTCCCAAAGGGGTTAAGGCTTCTATGGCAAAAAATCCTGTACCCTCTGAAAGGGACTCCAGAGCACTTGACAGGTGGGGGAAAAGGTTTACACCTCAGCCACTCTAGCTATGAGAGCACTAAATTACCAATTTCACATGCTAAAATATCAGCAATTTCTAATGTCTCAGTTAAGACAAAAAATGAGCACACTCCCTCAACAGTCTGAATTGAAAGAAATGAAGGATCTGTTGCATGCAACTGAACAGGTGGGCAAACATACTTTACAATGTGGGTTTGATTCCTTAGAGGCTTCCTGCAGAGCAGCTGTCACTGGGTCTGTTATATGTAGGCATGCTTAGTTAAAGGAACAAGCTCTGCCTGATCATGTTAAAGCAAAGCTTCTAGATGCTCCCTTACAGCAGGATGTTCTATTTGGAGTTAAAGCAGAATAAGTCTTAAAGAAAATGGAGGATAAGGCAAAATCCTATGCAGACAGTCAAAGAATTTCTACAGGTACAGCCCCCTCGCTTCAGCAGAAATTGGCCAACAAAAAATTGGTCCTTTCCAGCTACTGACAGACCACAGAGGGGTAAATACAGACATCCAAGAGGCAGAGGACAACCACAAGCCCGATACAAACCTTGACAATGGGGCACTGCAACACAGAAGGGAGGAGTAGACAGGCCCCAAACTGCTAGAAGGCAAACTCAATGACTTACACCTCATCTGGCCAAGCAACACTCTCTTGGCAGCTCCCTTGGGAGGAAAACTCGCACTTTTTACAGACAACTGGCACATTGTCACAAAGGACAAATGGGTCCTAGACATAATTTCACGAGGATACAGATTCCATTTCCACACCTTGCCAATGAAAAGAAGAATGCCAAACCTGCCACAAAATCAATGGGCAGAGGCACAAAAACAAATTACAGCTCTCATGGACGTGAGAGCCATTCAACTGGTACCTGCACGGGAGCAAGGCCAAGGATTTTACTCAAGACTCTTTCTAGTCCCAAGAAAGGATAATGCCTGGAGACCAATTCTGGACCTTTCAATTCTAAACACCTTCTTACAAGTACCCAAATTCAAGACACTAAAACTACAGCAGCTTCTTCCCATGTTGGGCAAGAAAGCATGGCTAGTAACGTTGGACCTCAAGGAAGGCATACCTGCATGTCCCTATTAGACAAAGTTGCAGAAGATACCTCCATTTCATTGCAGGTTCAACCCATTACCAATTCTGTGCACTGCCCTTTGGCTTATCTACTGCACCCAGGGTCTTCACAAAATGCCTGGCACCAGTAATTGCATACTGCAGACTAAGAGGAATTCAAATATACCCATACCTGGACGACTGCCTTATCCAAGCAGAAAGCAAGGACATCCTCTTACAACATCTGGCTTTACTAAAACATCTTCTAAGTTGCCTGGGGTACACAGTAAACAGAAAAATAAATCAAATCTAGTACCCTCACAAAATATGACATTCCTGGGTGCCAGCTTGAATACAACGGCCCAGAAGGCTTATCTAATGCCAGACAAACAACTACAACTGACTCAATATTTCAAAACAATGGCAACAAAGACCCAACTCCCTGCAAGAAAAATTCTGCAGGCCTTGGGCTTCATGGCATCTTGCATCCTACTAATACCATTTGCAAAGCTGCATATGAGGAAATTATAGTGGTACCTAAAAAGCGTATGGTCTCAACATAGCCACAGCTTGGGCACAATGATATCTCTCATTCCCTGCCTACAACAGGAGTTTCTATGGTGGTCACAGGCATGTCACCTCAACAAGGGTCAGCCTTTCACCTTGCCCCCAGCCAGGCAAACTATGACAACAGATGCATCAGACTACGCTTGGGGGGCACACATGGCAGGGCAGTGCGTTCAAGGCATATGGACTGCAGATCAAAGGAATCTGCACATCAATCAAAAAGAGATGCTAGCTGTACAGAATGCTCTGACAGCCTTCAAACACCTCTTACATCCAGGACAGCTTACAATAAGGACGGACAACACCACAGTAATGTGGTACATAAACAAACAAGGGGGCACACACTCCTACCCTCTATGCCGGCAAGCAATGACCTTGTGGAACACAGCACTGGCTTACCAAGTTCAGTTACAAGCTCAATTCCTGCCAGGAAAAAAGAATACATTGGCAGACGACCTCAGCAGAAACATCATGGATCACCACGAGTGGAAACTGGATCCACAAGTATTTACAATGATAACTCAAAAATGGGGCCTTCCAGACATAGACCTGTTTGCCAGCCCCCAGAACTATCAGCTGACAAAATTTTGTACAAGGACACTTCACCATCAAGCTTGGAAAGTGGACGCACTCTCATTCAGTTGGAAAAACCTGACAAGTATATGCCTTCCCTCCATTGCCTCTCCTCACAAAGGTTCTTCTGAAAGTCAGAAAGGAGAGACCACCACTGATACTCATAGCCCCAGACTGGCCACGCCAGCACTGGTACCCACTATTAAGGAACATGGCCCAGGGCCCACCTTGGATTTTACCACAAATTGCCCATTTGCTCACACAACAAAACAATCAGATTCTACACAGCCAGCTCAAAACCTTAAATCTGGCTGCATGGCAAATCACCTAACCATCCAGCCAGCTCCTCTTTCCCAAGCAGTTATGGATGTTATTCTGGAAGCTAGGAGGCCCAGCACCAGAAAGGCTTACTCGGACAAATGGAAAAGGTTTTGCGCCTGGAACCAAGCTAAAGGCCAAAATACGCTTCAGCCTCACATGCCTCAAATTCTACAGTATTTAACTGAGATGTTGCACAAAGGACTTTCTTTTTCTTCCATTAAAATCCACGCATCAGCTATTTCAGCTCATTACAACACGGATCCACTCTTATTTTCACATCCACTACTAAGGCAGTTCCTCAGAGGGGCAAAAAACATTAGGCACCCCCAGGAGAGCACCTACACCAAAATGGGACCTCAATTTTGTTCTGGAAAAACGTGCGCTACCTCCCTTTGAACCAGCTTTCTCTGCAGATCTACAGTTTATATCATGGAAGTCTGCTCTGCTGCTAGCAATAACTTCAGCCAGAAGAGTCTCAGAACTGCAGGCACTAATGACAGTGGAACCTTTCCTCATTTTCCATCAAGACAGAGTCTCTCTACGAACTAATCCTTCCTTCATGCCTAAGGTGGTTTCCAGTGTGGCTTTAAATCAAACCATTCACTTACCCACCTTCTTCCCAAATCCACAGAACAAAGGAGAAAGACTCCTGCATTCCTTGGACATTCACAGACAACTTCGTTACTACTTAGATAAAACTAAGGTTTTCAGAAAATCTGACCAGCTCTTTGTATCCTATGCTACAGCTTCACAAGGGAAGGCTATATCAAAACAAACCATTTCCAAATGCATAGGACATTGCATTTGTTTTTGCTACAGCCATCATGGAAAACCAGTTCCTGCTACCATTAGGCCCCATTCTACCAGGGCAACAGTTACATCTACAGCCTTCCTCAGGGGGGTTCCAACCAAGGAGATTTTGGAAGCTGCAACTTGGAGTTCTGTACACACCTTTACCAAACACTATCACTTACCACTTTACTCTAAGACTAGGGCTGGCTTCGCCACTGCAGTTCTGCAGGGCCTTCTAGCCTCCTCTAATCCTCTATGATTCCACCACCCATACTTAGCTTTGGGATTCTACCCAAGTGTGATGACTGCAGCAGGGTAACACGATGAACATAGTACAGTTTTGTACCTACCATAAATATAGATGTTCGAGTGTTCACCCTGCTGCAGTCCTGGTTACCCTCTCTCCTTCCCCTCTGATCCAAGTGGTTAAATCTCTACAATACCTTCCTGATGTATTTGCTTATAGCTGGAGGGATTTTGTGTTTGTGCAAAAATTTCTTAAAATTGGTACTAATTACTGACCTCCTTTTTGGGGGCACCTGACATCTGGGGCAAGAAAAACTGAAGAAAATGGCGTTGGATGCTTTATTTATACTCCTGGCGCACTGACGTCAGGGAAGAAGCAACAGCAACCGACGCCGGACCAAGACTTTGGAATTCCGGCCGACTGCGAGACCGCCTGACAGCAGGATAACCCAAGTGTGATGACTGCAGCAGGGTGAACACTCGAACATCTACATTTATGGTAGGTACAAAACTGTACTGTCTCTGGGATTGGATGTATCCAAGCAAACTATTTCTTCTTGGGTCTCAAAGGCTATTTCTTTTCATTATTCTTTTAGTAGTAAGCACCTTCTTTCTTCTGTAAAGGCTCATTCTACTAGAGCTGTGGCTTCATCTGGTGCTCTTTTCAAAGGTTGGGCTACTAACTCTATTATTGAGGCAGCTACCTGGACTTCTGTGCATACTTTTCCCAAGCACTGCAAGTTGGATGGAATCTCCAGGGATAGAGCTGGTTTTGCTAAGCCCATCCTTCAAAGACACTTTCTTAAACCTAATGACTTCCCTCACCCCTGGTATTTTCCCAGCAGGTCCTAAAATAGCCATCATGACAAGCACGTTTGGCCACAGTTCCCTGCAGCCACCTCAACTCTTGAGGTCTTGAACATAGACATAGTCCATTCAGAGTAGAATTGGAGGGTGCCAGGAGGACATTTGAATTGAATGCTAGTGATTGCCTTCCCTGTCAGGGACTGATATCAAAAGTATAGACAAAGAGAAAGTGTTAGGGGAATCCTAAATAAAAGACCTGCACTGGTTGAGTTTTCAAGTGAATCTAGAATAGAAGCTGCTGTTAAAAAAGGGATAATTAGTAGGGCATGTAACATATGACACAATAAATGTAAGAATCAATCAGAATAGATCAGAAAAGATTGGGAAGAGTTGAGTTTAATTCTGGGGGCTGCCAAAAAAGCAACTACTATAAAATGGGAGTCAAAACCTAAACCAACTATAGTTGCAGTAGTGAATATTGTAACAGAGATAAAAGAGAAGGAAGTGGGATCTCTAGAAAGGTGTAGGAGTAAAGTATGTAATAAAATGGAAATTGTAGGAACAGTTCATGCAGAAAAATGTTTTGGAGGAGGAATGAGGTTTAAGAAAATGCAGTAATTGAGCAATTTATATATTGTTGCTTAAACTGTCTGATATTTATCATGTATGTGATGTATGACATTTATAAATGTGAACATGTTAGTATGGTTTGATTACTTTTATGTAAATACATTTTGCTTATGTCACAGTGGGAATTCAGTAAAGGTGTTAAAACATTGTTATGGGTGCTTCATCATTCACCTGACTTTTAAGGTCAAGCATATCTTGGAGTCTCTCTCTGGCTCGTAGATAAGGTACGTACTAGGCTAGCTGCCCTTGTAAACTGTTTTAAACCTAGTCAATTTCCCTTAATGAGACTCTAACCCTGTACCTTTTGTCTGTGAGGTAAACACCTTAACCATAACACCAACCGCCAGTCCCCCCCATATATTTGTTCTCTATGGGACTGGATTGCTGGCAGTGGGATACGGACTCATGCTATTCTAACTATGCACACAGGGACACACATCAGTTGACTGCAGTGAGATTAGAACCCCTACCTAACTAGTCCCACAAGCTAGAGAACAGTACTTAATGTAAGTGCCATGGCAAAAGTCTCCGAGATGCTTATCTTTTATTGTCTGACACTGACCCTCATTCCCAAGTACTCAGTGCCACAAGCATGCTTTCTGTGTCAGTAGACCTGCTTTTAGGTAAGCATATGGTTGTATGCAGCAGTACTGACCATGACTCCCTGGTAGTGAGACAGCTTATATTTTAAACTGCTCCTGTAAGATTCTTTGATTATTATTTTTGTATAGCTTCTGTATTTACTCTAAGGGTAACCGTAGTTCATTCTTTCTTGAGGGGGGATTTTGTTAGTGTCACTTCTTATGCTTATTGGAATTTTCTTTTTCACAATTACCTACATTATCATTTTACTGTAACTGTAGTTCAAACACCTAGTCTTTAAAGAAACAACTTTTCCACTGCTCTCCTTTTAACAGTCTATTTCTCTGTACCTCACTTTGGATTCTCACTGCACTTCATTTCTTCTCACTTACCTCAGTGAAGAAACTTTTATTTTGTTTCTTTATTGATTACTGTTCTGCTGTTTCATTTCCCATTCTGCTCTTGCATTGCTGGCTGTCCTTATTCTCCTTATTTTGTTTATGTATTTTGAAACTTCCCACCACCTGCACTCATCAGCATCATCACTCCCCTTTTTTGTATACAAGGTCAGAGTGTCATATCAGCTGTTGCCACCTCTCTTAGTTGAGTGACACTCTCAAACCTTTATCAGCAGTCTTGACTGACTGTCACAGACCTTCTCTCACACAGTCCATCTGTCTCCTGTCTGGATATCCTCATTTCTTTTTGTCTTTTTCCTGTCTGTACCAGATCATCTTTTCCTTATCTTCTGCTTTCCTGAATGTGTCTGAACCACCATAATATGTTCTCTGTGACCTTGCCTGCAACTGAGGCTGCTTTGGCTTTTGCTCTGATATTTTCATTTCTTGTTAGGCACCAAGGTGCACTTTACACTGTCTCCATCACCTAAGGTTTCCTTAGCTGCTCTGCCTTCACTTCACATATTTCTGTACCATACAGTAGTACTGGTCACATCACTGATTTGTGCACCTTATTTTTTGGCATTCTTTCATGCACTACCCCTGGCACATTGTGCCATTTGGCTGCAAAACCTCTGAATCTAGCTTTGACCTCCTTATTCACCCTTCCGTTTTCTTCAACCACTTCTCCCCAGAAGCTTGTTTATCTATTCCATTATTTTCTCTTCTGTCTCAGTTTTCAACAACCTCTGACTGACCCATTTTGCTGTCATGACAGCTCTCTTCTCTGTGCTCCTTTTAACTCATGTGTCTTTAGTTTTGTATTCCTATCCTGTATCATTTGTTAAAGTTCCTGTTCAGACTCTACTTATAGTACCACATCATCTGCATAATGCAGCTTTGTTGATCTGTCCCATCTGACCCATTCACTAATATAGTAATGTAATGTAGTCCATCACCATTATGTGCAGGAGTGGGCTTAGAGCTGAACCCTGGCACACACCCACTGGGAACCTACCTTAACTGTTCTTCTCATCTACTGAGTTATTAGTTCACCTAAAGGGAGCCTTCTTCCATGGCATTGTTAGCTAAGCCTATAATGGTTGTCATCCTGCAGGCTTAGTATCAACCGGTAAACCAGGGAAAATAGCTTGGATTGCAGACAACAAAGTACTTAGACAATGTAAGCCTAGACATATATTGTCAAAGAATCATTTGGGTTCCAGAGTAGTGATTTTCTAAAGCAGTCATCCCATTAAGCCCTTTTACTCGAAGACAGCACTGTAATGTTGGGTAATTCTGGACAGGGTGTTTTATATTTTTAGGTGTACTTTTGGTAATTTGGTGGATGGCCTGGTTCAAGGAACCTTCACAGCTGTGACCCAGGCTCATTTCAGAGCAGTAATATAACTAAGGCAGGATAAAGGGGACAACAGCCCAGGATGCAAAGTGTTAGGGGCCTCGATTGACTGATCCCTATCACTCTTTAGTGCATACTGGATTTTAAAAGCTGGCATTGTATTCGCGGTCAAACCTGAGTGCTGTAGCACTCCTTTTGTTGTCTAAGCTATACCGACTGCTTCCACAGAAACAGGACCTGATTGAGTCCTGCATTTGGGAGACCCGGGTGCCTAATTGCAGACTGTTTTTTTAATTGCCCCTCAACTGAAGAGAGACAGGGTGGGGTCACAGAAACAGGACTTGGTAGTCTGATTGGCTCCTGCATTTTTGGGACAGCAGCCACCAGATTGCTGACCACCCCCCTCGCCCTTTTTACCTCTTCCATTGAAGGGCTGGGACAGGAGGGAGGGGTGTGTATCTATCTGCTGCCAGTACAAGGAGCAGATCAAATGAAGAACTGGGGTAGTAGGGGGTGCCAGTACGGGGATCAACTGCAGATACTAAAACTCCAGATATGGCTCTATTTCAGAGGACAGTGCTAGAGGACAGTGCTGACAGCATATGCTGTCCAGTTCTGATAGAAGAATATATAACGTTATCTATGTAGTTAAATGTGATCTAGTATATATAAGAAGAAGCTAGGCAATCCTCACAGAAAGCCAGGTAACACGTAGCAGGAATGTAATATACAAAGTTTGTATATTACATTCCTGCTGTGTGCTACCTGGCTTGCTGTGAGGGTTGCCTAGCTTCTTGTTGTTTTCTCAGTTTGCTTTTGGATTCCATTTTTTGCTGGTTTTATCAAGTATATATAGTTTTGCATGAAAATTAGCTGAATACAGAACTGTTTTACAGGTGCAGTATTGTGTCATACATAAGTGGAATGGGAAGACGAGACATACCTTATATGTGTATATTGTTTTAACAGATCCACATATAAATGTATACAAGTTTTCTACATTCCTGGTGTATTCAGACCTTCAGATAAGTATTTATGTACAGAAGGGAGTGCTGTTAATAGCAACACACAATTTTTTTTATTTGAATGTTTATTTTGTCCCTTGTGCTTGCCAGCCATTAAGCCATTTTCTGCTGGCCTGGTCATTCATTCTCCTAATCCATAAACCTGATATGCACCCTCCATTATCCTGTGGAAGGACCTCCTTGTTACAGAAGTTGTTAATCCTACCATGTTCATTTCTTGGTCAGCCAGCTGGGGGGGGGGGGGGTGAGAACATCTAGGGGATCACCATCATCCAAGCAGTCTTGACAGATTGTTCCTTTTATCCATTGTATAGACTTTCCTGTTACTTCATTTGGGTTCTCCCTTATCCCAGAGGCCTGAGAATTAGGCATCATCAAACCACAGCAATGCCATCTGCTTTTAAGGATGAACTCTAATTGTCCCTACACTGGTGAACTACTCTACAGTGCCTTGACAATCCAAACCAAACCTTCCATTAGCAATGTGATTTTTTTCTTTATTTCTAGGCCCTAACCCTACCTCTGATAAGTGCTTTGAGCACTTGTGTCACTGCATGGGCCTTCTTATGTCTTTTCCCAGTGAGTGCATACTGCTGGACATGTGCAGTAAAAACACTACTACTGACAGCTTGCAAAAGCTAATGACACATTCCTGGTCTATATTACTGTAAGCCATACACATGCTTTTAAAGTAGGTGCTGTCTTATGCAGTGGATTGCACCACATCCCTTTTCACAGGATGGGAAAACCAGTGTTGGTTGCAAACTCCTCTCCTCAATATCTCTTGTAGCTCCAGGGTGGTCATTGCTTTATTTCACTATGCAATGGAACTGGTCTTCATTACATAAAAAGTGATAAATTTGTAGGCATACATTGACAGTACTTGGGAAAGAAGTCAGTATCAAAGCACATCCTTAGTAAGGACGTCATTGGGTAACCTGACCAATAGTTTTAGGTAGAGAACCTGTTTTGCTTAGTCAGATCTTCCACAGTGTTTTTATGTATGAGTATAAAGCAACAGCTGGCAGCCATAATTGTTCTAGAAATTTTCATGCATAAATTAGTTTGTTTCAGGAGTATGCAGAGTGTATTTATTGAAAGAATTGATTGCCCATGTTTACGTCATTGTTCATTTTATATTGGTAGTAGTAACAGTACAGTGTTGATTTTATATTAGTTAGTGGTGGTTGTAGTAGCAGTACAGTGTTTAATTGCTATTTGTGGTGGTAGTAGTGGTAGATGTACAATGTTCATTTTATATTAGTGGTAGTAGTAGTAGTAGCAGTAGCACTACAGCATTCAGTTTATATTAGTGGTAGCACTTGTAGTAGCAGTGCAGTGTTCATTTTATATTACTGGTAGTAGTAGTAGTAGTTGTAGCAGTGCAGTGTTCATTTTATGTTGGTGGTAGGAGAAGCATTACAGTGTTAATTTTATATTCGTGATAAAACTAACAGTACAGTGTTTGTTTTATACTAGCGGTAGTACTAGTAGTAGTAGTGTTCATTTTATATTAGTGGTAGTAGTACTAGTAGCAGTGCAGTGTTCATTTTATGTTAGTGGTAGTAATAGTACAGTGTTCACTTTATATTAGTGGTAGTATTAGTAATACTGAGTTCATTTTATATTAGTGGTGGTAGTAGTAGCAGTACAGGGTTCATTTTATATTAGTGGTAGTAGCAGTACATGAATCATTTAATTTTACTGGTGGCAGTGGTAGCAGTACACTGTTCATTTTATGTTAGTGGTAGTAGCAGTACCAATACAGTGTTCATTTTATATTAGTGGTAGTAGTGGCAGTGCCGTATTTATTTTATATTAGTGGTGGTAGAAGTATCAGTACAGTGTTCATTTTATACAAGTGGTGGTAGTAGTAGCAGTACAGTGTTCATTTCATATTAGTGACAGTAGTGGTAGTACAGTTTTTATTTTATATTAGTGATAGTAGTAGTAGCAGTACAGTGTTCATTTTGTATTAGTGGTAGTAGTCATAGTAGTACTACAGTGTTCATTTTATATTAGTGGTGGTAGTAGTAGCACTACAGTGTTTGTTTTATATTAGTGGTGGTAGTAGTAGCAGTACATTTATATTCTTCTGTTCTCATGTTGCAGTATTCTCACATGTGTGTGTGTGGGGGGGATTCTCCATCTCAGGAGACCCAAACATCCGGCTAATATACAAAAGCTTATCCTGACTGCTATAAGGTGCTTGGGACGTCACATGCTGAGACCATAAACCGTGGGCCATAAATGTGATGTCTGCATGCACAGACCTCAGAACTTTTCTGCTGCAGTCGAACGTCAGCTTACTCATTCAGCTCCATGCTAGTGACTCCGTTAAAGATAAGTACCCCATTGGGGAATCTTCTCTTAACTTTTTGCTAAGCTTAGGTTGCTGTTTAACTCTTAATTAGCTGATTCCATCCATGTCATCCAGGAAGGGAAAATGCAAGTGCAGCAAGCAAATCCTGCTCAAAGACAGCCACTACCTCTGCTTGTTTTGCTTAGGGCCGTCCCATGACTATAAAGCTTGTTAAATCTGCCAGTCATTTGTTCCTAAAACACTGAGCAGCTGTCTTGCAGCCCTTAAGCTCTTTGTAGAAAACCAGCATCTGAAACGCATAGCCCTCAATATGGAACCAGAACCAGCCTTCGAGGCAGAGCCACCTAAAAAGAAGGCCAAGGTATCTAGGCCTGATACTGCACCTCCAAGTACAGGCGTCCCGCCAGCTTCTGGTCTAGAGGCTGAGGAATGTCCGATAGGACTGGTGACTTTGGCAGGTACTGTTTCAGAAGCCATCCTTGTTTCTCCAGTCTGCACGTCTGCTGAGGTATCTGCGATGTCGGTTTCCGATGTTGGGGGGGGGGGGGACCAGGGCTCACCCGAATGGCCGGTGTTACCATTCGTCTCTGAGGAAGCCACTCCTACTCCTGACCTGATATCAGCTGCCAGGTCTCTGTCCACTCATCCAGGACCAAAGACTTTTTCCGTCAAAAGGAAGCAGAAGATAAAGCATTTATCTTCCCCAGCAGATCATCAGCCAGAATGGCAACCATTCTCTCAGTCCCTTTTTCAGGCCTTTATGGCCCTGAGGCCTGCTGCTTCACAAACTCTTGTCCTTCCCACCTTGTGTCCCAGGCCTGCCTCTGCTGGTCCTATACCACTTCCACATACTCAAGAGGAAGACTGCTCCTCCTCTTCTGATGAGTCCCTCTCCTATGTGTCATAGTTGGCTCCCCCCTGGAATACTGCTCTCCAGGTGAAGATTCCTTGGAAGAGGATTCTCAACCTGAGGACATAACCTTTTGGGGGTACCATCTCCATAAAGAGAGAATATTTCAGATGAGACTGTACTCAAATGATAGAGGTGCAGAAGAGATATTACAAGCTTCTGCAGATGGAGTCCCCCTCACCCTCTGCTATTCCTCCTGTAATATTAGCTTAGTTAGACGCCTTTGCCTCTGCTTCCAAGACTCCAGAATCTCAGCCACAGGTCCCAAAAAGACCAGACAGGTTCTACAAGGTTCCTGATGATTTTAAATTTCTCATTAAACCTCCTATGGCAGACCCAGCTGTGATTGCTGTCTCAGCAGACAATCTAGGCAGCTACCCCCTTCTTCCCTACTGCTGTCAGATAAAGACAGCAAGGTGATAGGCAGATTAGAAAAGATCTACACTTCCTCAACCCTGGCCTTTAAGGCCATCAATTACCAGACTGATATGGTAAAGTATGCCTTAGACCTAGTCTCCCAGGCCTCAAATCTGCTCTCCTCTATGCCTGATTCTACAGCTAAACCTCAGAGTGCCTCAAAACTATCCTTAGTAGCACAGGTTGCCACTAATTCCATTAAATGCTGCTACAATGCTACAGAAGCATCACCTAGGTCAGCTGCATCTGCTTCTGTTTTACATAGGTGCTTCTGTCTCAGGCTACATCCTCTGCCAGATGATTTCAAAAACAAAATCATGGATGCCCCTCTTGACAACAAGTTCCTTTTTGGTAAGCAGTCTGCAGAACTTTTTAAAAATCTGCAAGAGAAAAGCAAGGAACTGCAGGATCTCAAGCATCTGTTTCTATCCTCAGTCCCTAAATTCCATGGGAACTACCCTGCCAAGTTTTGTCAGAAAGCCATCTGCACCCTCTTCCTCCAAGCCAAGGAAAGGTGCCAGGAAATCTTCATTCTCAAGGACTAGCTCCTTTCAGACAGCCCTTTCCAGACAGACCTAATAATGCATGACTGGATAAACACTCTTCATCATCTCCCTTTTTCTGCCTGCCTCTCTCATTGTCTCCCCCTGTGACAACAAATCACCTCAGACAACTGGGTTCTTTCAATCGTGGAAAAAGGGTATTTTATGACTTGGCAGGAAAAACCTTCTCCAAAAGGTATCCCCCTCTCTCCAAAAAATCAAATCCACCTCATACCTCAGGTCATTCAGGATTTACTTCTACAAGGAAAAATACAGAGGGTCCCCTCAGGACAAGAAGGTCATTGTTTCTATTCCAGGCTCTTCTGGTTCCAAAAACGGATGGCCCATGGAGACCCATCCTGGACCTGTCTCTTCTAAATCTCTTCCTGCATGTACCTTCTTCTGCATGCTGTGCCTACAAACCCTTCTTCCACTTTTGACACTCAGTGCCTTTGTGGCCATTTTGGACCTGAAGGAGGCATATCTTCACATCCCTTTCCACCCAGACTTCCACAAATTCCTGCATTTTGCTGTGCCATGCCTGCAGTTTACTGCCTTGCCCTTTGATTTATCTACAGCACCAAGGGTATTTACAATGTGTCTAGCCACAGTAGTAGCCTTCTGCAGAACAAAAGGCATACAGATCTTCCCATACTTGGATGACCTCCTAATCCAGGCAGAGGAAGCAAGTACTCTACAGAAACCTCTCCAGTTCACCATTTCTCTGCTAGGAAGTCTGGGTTTCACAGTCAACCTTCTCAAGTCCTCCCTTATACCCTCTCAAGACCAGATTTTCTTGGGTTCCAGAATAAGGACGGATGTGATGAAGGCCTTCCTCCCATCAGAAAAGTTCATTTCTCTTACCAGCTTTTTTCAGAATTTATTCCTAGTCAAGTGCATTTCAGCCCGGGAATTTCTTCGCCTACTGGGTCTGATGGCAGCCACTCTTCCCATGTTGCCCCTTGCCAGACTACACATGAGGAAGTTCCAGTGGTACTTGAAGAATGTCTGGTCCCAACATGACCACCCCCTAGATTTTCAGGTGGCCTTCTTCCCCTACCTGAAAAAAGAAATCAAGTGGTGGATTCAGCAAATTCACCTGAATCCAGGACTCCCATTACAGCCTCTCAATGTGGTTCAGCACGTACACAGATGCCTCAGATCTGGGATGGGGGGCCACTACGAATGGACTCAAGGTACAGGCTCAATGAGAGCCCTGCCTTCAGAAAAAAACACATCAGTATCAGGGAAGTGACTGCTCTTCTCCTAGCCCTGAAGGCATTCCTCCTTCTCCTACATCCAGGTCCCCTCCAAGTCTTCACAGACAACACCACAGTGCTGTGGTGCAAAAACAAGCAGGCAGGACCAGGTCTTTCTTACTCTGCAGTCTGGCCATACAAGCATGGGAGTTGGCCACTCAATTCAGTGCAACAGTACAGGCAGTATACATCCCATCACAGGACAGCGATCAGGCAGATGTCCTTGGCAGATCATTGTCACAAAATCACGAATGGATGTTACACAGAGATGTCTTCCTAGACACAGTCCACCAGTGGGCACACCATAGATAGATCTGTTTGCCTTCCCTCAGAACAGACAACTACAGCTATTCCGCTCAAGGTTCCATTCACCACAAGCTTGGAGAGTGGATGCCTTCACAATTTCCTGCAAGGGGATGTTCCTGTATGCTTTCCCCCTTTCCCAGTAATACAGAAGGTCCTTCTGAAAATTCAGCTGGACAAGCCAAAAATGTTGCTGGTGACCCCCTATTGGCCAAGGCAGTACTGGTTCCCCCTTCTTTTATCATTAGCTAAGGGCAATCACCCCAAGTTGCCTCACAAGGTGGACCTCATCACACAACAGAAGGGATCTCTCATCCACCCACACCTGCAAACCCTTAGTCTTACCCTGTGGGTGATAAACTTCTAATCCCTTTCAGACACCTTTACTCAGAGGACGTGCTGTCTGTCCTGCAGGAGGCCAGGAAACCTACTACTAGGTGGATCCTATTTATAAAAATGGAAAAGGTTCTCTACTTGGTGTCTAAAAAGGCAACAAGACCCCTTTCAGGTGGCTATACCTCTAGTTTTGGCCTATGTGTGTGATCTCCTAAAGTCTGAACTTTTCATATTCTTCAGTGAAAGTCCATTTGTTACCCCAGGGCCCTGGAGAAAGCGGAATCCAAACAGACCATATCCTCTTGGGTCTCCAAAACAGTTTTCCAGGTACAAATCTTTAATGTGTCTGAAGCTACTGGTTCAAAAGAAGTGTTAGTAAGTTTCTCCAGAACGAAATCCAAATCCCAAGGAGGAGGAATGGGTTTCCTCAATGGTCTGATGTGCAGGACCCCCTTGAGAAAGAGCTTCACCTCTAATCTGGATAATAGGGGTGGATCCCCACAGAATGGAAGTAAGAGAGTGCTCCATTCCCTAGATGTTCACAGGCAACTAAGGTTCTATCTGGATAAGACTAAGGACATCAGAACAACCTGTTTCCCTCCTGATCCACCCCTATTATCCAGATTAGAGTTGAAGCTCTTTCTCAAGGGGGTCCTGCACATCAGACCACTGAGGAAACCCATTCCTTCTACTTGAGATTTGAATTTCATTCTGGAGAAACTTGCTACTACTCCTTTTGAACCAGCAGCTTCAGCCACATTAAAGATGTGTAACTGGAAAACTGTTCTGCTTGTAGCCCTAACTTCAGCCAGAAGAGTCTCAGAGCTACAAGCACCCATGGCTGTTCCACCTTACCTCATTTTTCACAAGGATAGGGTCTCTCATCGCACTAACTCCTCTTTCATGCCCAAAGTGGTCAGTGAACTATCACTTAACCAATCTATTCAATTATCCACCTTCTTTCCTTCACCACAGAATGTCAATAAGAGAGTGCTCCATTACTTAGATGTTCAAATCAACTAAGGTTCTGTCTGGATAAGACTAAGGACATCAGAAAGTCTGACCAGCTGTTTGTATCCTTTCACCACAGGGCCCTGGGGAAAGCTGAATCCAAACAGACCATATCCTCTTGGATCTCCAAAACTGTATCCTTCTGCTACTTCTTCCATGGTAAAGAGTTATCTCACTCTGTGAGAGCCCACTTTACCAGAGCTGTGGCTCCTCAGGGGCCTTCCTGAAAGGCCTTGATATAGCCACCATCCTAGAGGCTGCTACATGGTCCTCTGTCCACACAGTCACAAAACACTATAAATTGGATAAGATCACCAGAGCTAAGGCAGGGTTTGTTAAACCCATCTTCAATGGATTCTTGGAGACTGCAACTTCTTCCTCTACCTATATATCTGGCTGAGCTTTGGTACTTTCCCACATGTGAGAATACTGCAACATGAGAGTAGAAGGACATAGATTAGTTATGTAAAATCTTACCATAACCATAGATGTCCTCTTCCATGTTGCAGTATTCCTTTCCCCTTCCTCTTACCCCCTATAGGACTTTTTCCCTAGCTGGATGCCATCTTTTCAGCTGCCCTTAGGCTATTGTCCGACTCTGCATTCATTTCTGAGGTCTGTGCGTGCGGACGTCACACTTATGGCTCATGGTTTATGGTCCCAGCATGTGACGTCCCACACACCTTACAGCCGCCAGTCTATGCTTTTGTATATGAGCTGGATGTTCAGGTCACCTGAGGTGGAGGGATCCCTCCCCACATGTGAGAATACTGCAACATGGAAGAGAAGGGCATCTATGGTTATGGTACGATTTTACACAACTAATCTTTCATTCTGTATTATTTGTAAAAGTACAGTGTTCATTTTATACTAGTGGAAATACAAGTAGTAGTACAATGTTCATTTTATATTTGTGGTAGTACTAGCAGTACAATGTTCATTTTATATTAGTAGTAGTAGTAGTAATACACTGTTCATTTTATATTAGTGGTGGTAGCAGTACAGTGTTCATTTTATATTAGTGGTGATAGAAGTAGCAGCACAATGTTCATTTTGTATCAGTTGTAAAAGTAACATTACAGTGTTCATTTTACACTAGTGGTAGTAGTAGTAGTGCAGTGTTCATTTTATATTTGTGGTAGTAGTAGCAATACAGTGTTCATTTTATACTAGTGGTAGTAGTAGTACAGTGTTCATTTTATGTCAGTATTAGTAATAGTAGCAGTACAGGGTTCATTTTATATATTAGTGGTGGTAGTACTAGCAGTGCAGTGTTCATTTTATATTAGTGTTGGTAGTAGTAGGAGTTCAGTGTTCATTCATACAGTGCTTGGAAGGCCTGGATCAAAACAAAAGAACTACCCCTTCTACACAAATACAGACATCTAAGGAATCTTACAAAGAAACAAACTAATAATGACAAAAAGTTGTATTATAACACTGCTCAGCTCAATAGCAAATCCAGCCCTAGGATGTTTTGGTCTAATTTTAATAAAATTCTTTCTCCTGGATCTCCCTCAAACCCCTACCCTTACCCTAATACATCCCTCAAGAAACTGCTACCCTGCTCGATAAACACTTTATAGAAACCATCCAAAAACTCATACCTTCCAACTGTAGCACAACCTCTCTGCCAACCCCCAAACCCTCCAAATATAAATCTATTCTCCTTTCACCTTGTTCCTATTTCCTACATCAGATCTCTTCTTCTAAAGCTGAAACCTTGTTCTCCCTCCACTGACAATCTACCTCTGACCTTCCTCAGACTTACTGCTGAATCCATTGCCTGTCCTGTATCTATTCTAATCAATAGATCAGTTCAAGAATCCACCGTTCCTACCCTATGGAAATCTTTTTTCACTATTCCCCTGCATAAAGGAGGAAACTCTACAGATCCATCTAATTACCGACCCATCACCATCCTATCCCCCCTCTGTAAGGTTCTTGAAAAATGCATTCACTCACAGCTTCTAAACTACCTCCTCAAGCATAACCTTCTCACTCCCACTCAGCACGGCTACCGTCCTAACCACAGTACAACTACTGCCCTCCTATCCTTCACTCATACCATCTCTGAGGCCCTAGATAACAATAAACTCATATCTTGTCTCTCCTACACCTTTCCAAAGCTTTTGATACAGTCTCCCACCCTCTACTGATATCCAAACTTGATAATCTCAACCTATCCCCCACTTCCATTGCTTGGTTCTCCAGTTACCTCTCCAGCAGACAGCAATCTGTTAAATGGTTTTCATCATTCTCTTCATTCATTCCTGTCCCATCTAGAGTACCACAAGGTTCCATCTTAGATTCCCTTCTGTTTAATGTCTTCACCAACTATCTCTATACATCTTGTAAACAGTCCTCCCCCATGCAATACACAGATGACTGAACTCACATCTTCATTTCTAACTATATCTCTGAGCTCCATACCCTAACCCAACATGCCTTTCTATCCACTGAACAGTGGATGTCTGATAACCTACTTATCCTTAACTCTAAGAAGACCAATTTCTTGCTCTTTCTCTCCCATTCTTTTACTCACCATAAGTACACCTTTACTACTAAATATTCTAACAATACAATAATCCAACCTGAAACTCACACAAAACTCCTGGGAGTCATCATTGATGATGAACTCAAATTCAACCTGCACATACTCCAATGCATAAAAAAGACACACCAGAAATTAGGTTTACTGTATTGCAACAAAACATTTCTAACCACTAATGCCAGACTCTCCCTTGCTCAGGCACTCCTCCTCCCCTCCCTACTATATGCTACCCCAGTTCTTAGTAACATTCAGGCCACTACCTTGAATAAACTTCAACAAACTTATCATAAGATAGCTAGATTTATCACAAACTCTCCATACAGCGCACATCACTGCCTCACCCTAAACTCCTTCCAATGGCTTGAACCCCCCCAACAACTACTGGTATCACAATTTCAAATGTTACACTTCATTCTTTATAAACTTTTATCATGTCCAGCTCTCTCTTCCCTTGTCTCTATCTGTTCCCCACCTCAGACCCTCCGTACCTCTAATCAGCAACTCCTCGACACCTACCAACCCAAGAAAACAGTAGGCAAACTTCTATATAAATACTCTGTTGCCCATGCTTGGAACAAACTTCCCCTAGATATACGTTCCATCACCCATCCATCATACTTTAAAAATAAACTCAAACTTCTTCTACTTAACTCTAAAATGTGCCCTTGTCAAGACCCAACCTAAACTCACCATACCCCTTATATACTTCAAATTGATCCCTCCCCTTTCATCTAGTACTATACTATGAAGATACTTTCTAAACTCAGTCAGTTATGCTGATGAATAAAACTCTTATGTAAATATGTAAATATATTGTTTGTGCTCTGTAAAACATTATGCATTTCCTTTGTACATGCATTCTATTTTGTGTTTTTAACTTCCTGTTTAACAATATATTTTGTAATTCTTCTGACTTAAATAGTTCTAATTACTGTAAATTACTGTAAACTGACTTTGAATGGAGCTATTCTCCTTGGGTCTCCACTGAAAATGGGCCACAAGCCCAGTTGGACCAACAAGTTAACAAATGTCAATAAATAAAATAAATAAATATGTTATATTAGTGGTAGTAGTAGTAGTATCAGTATAGTGTTCATTTTACATTATCAGTAGTAGTGGCAGTACAGTGTTCATTTTATATTAGTGGTGGTAGTAGCAGTACAGTGTTAATTTCATATTGGTGGTAGTAGTATCATTACAGCATTCATTTCATATTAGTGGTGGTAGTATTAGCAGTATAGCCTTCATTTTATATCAGTGGTAGTAGTAGTGGCAGTACAGTTTTTATTTTATACTAGCGATGGTAGTAGAAGGAGTATAGTAGTGGTGGTAGTAGTATCAGTACAGTGCTCCTTTTTTATAAGGGGTGGTAAAAGTAACAGTGCACTGTTCATTTTATATTAGAGGTAATAGCAGTACAGTGTTCATTTTATGTTAGTGATGGTAGTAGTAGTACAGTGTTCATTTTATATTAGTGAAGGTTATCATAGCAGTAGAGTGCTCATTTTATAATGTTGGTAGAACTACTACAGTATTTATTTTATATTGGTGGTATTAGTACTAGCAGTACAGTGTCATTTTATATCAGGGGTGGTAGCAGTAGTAGCAGTAAACTGTTCATTTTATATTAGGGGTGGTAGTAGTAACAGTACTGTGTTCATTTTATGTTAGTGGTAATAGTAGCAGTGCAGTGTTCATGTTATGTCAGTGGTGGTAGTAGTAGCAGTACAGTATTCATTTTATATTAGTGGTGGTAGCAGTACAGTGTTAATTTTATATTAGTTTTATTACTGGTAGCAGTATAGTGTTCATTTTCTGTTACTGGTAGCAGTAGTAACATTACATTGCTCCTTTTATATTACTGGTGGTGTAGTAACAGTACAGTGTTCATTTTATATTGGTGGTAGTAGCAGTGCACTGTTCATTTTATATTAATGGTGGTAGTAGTAGCAGTACAGTGTTCATTTTATAATAGTGCTGTTAGTAGTAGCAGTAGAGTGTTCATTTTATACATTAGTGGTAGTAGAAGCAATACAGTGTTCATATTATATTAGTGGTAGTAGTAGCATTGCAGTGCTCATATTATATTACTTTTGGTAGTAGTACAGTGTTTGTTTTATGTTAGTGGTAGTAGCAGTAGTACAGTGTTCATTTTATATTAACAGGGGTATTCATAGCAGTGTATACAGTGCTCATTTTATATTAGAGTATTAGTAGCAGTACAGTGTTCGTTATATATTGGTGGTAGTAGCAGGAGTACAGTGTTCATTTTATATTAGCAGTGGTATTACTAGCACTACAGTGTTCATTTTATGTTAGTGGTAGCAGTAGTACAGTGTTCATCTGATATTAGCTGTGGTATTCATAACAGTACAGTGCTCATTTTATATTAGTGGTATTAGTAGTAGCAGTACAGTGTTCATTATATATTGGTGGTAGTAGCAGCAGTACAGTGTTCATTTTATTTTAGTGGTCATATGAGCAGTACAGTGTTCATTTTATAGCAGTGCTGGTAGTAGTAGCAGTACAGTGTTCATTTTATATTAGTAGTAGTGACACAATGTTCATTTTATATTAGTGGTAGTACATTGTCTATTTTATATTAGTGGTGGTACTAGTAGCAGTACAGTGTTCATTTCATATTATTGGTAGTAGTAGAGGCAGTGAATTTTTCATTGTATATTGGTGGTACTAGTAGCAGTACAGTGTTCATTTTATATCACTGGTAGTAGTAATACAGTGTTCATTTTATATTAGTGGTAGTAGTAGTAGCATTGCAGTGCTCGTTTTATATTACTGGTGGAAGTAGTAGCAGTACAGTGTTCATTTTGTGTTAGTGGCAGTAGCAGAAGTACAGTGCTCATTTTATACTCGTGAAGGTTTTCATAGCAATACGGTGCCCATTTTGTATTAGTAAGTGTATTAGCAGTACAGTGTTCATTTTATAATAGTATTTATAATAGAGTGGTAGAAGTAGTACGGTATTCATTTTATATCAGTGGCAGTAGTAGTATCAGTACAATGTCTATTTTATATTGTTGGTAGTAGTAGCAGTACAGTGTTCGTTTTATGTTAGTGGTAGTAGTAGTACAATGTTTATTTTGTGTTAGTGGTGGTATTCATGGCAGTACAGTGCTCATTTTATATTAGTAATGGTATCAGTAGCAGTACAGTGTTCAGTTTATAATAGTGGTGGTAGAAGTAGTACAGTATTAACAGTATTAGTAGTAGTACAGCGTTCATTTTATATCACTGGTAGAAGTAGCAGTACAGTGTTCATTTTATAGCAGTGCTGGTAGTAGTAGCAGTAGAGTGTTCCTTTTATATTAGTGGTAGTTGTAGTAGTGGCACAATGTTCATTTTATATCAGTGGTAGTAGCAGTACAGTGTTCATTTCATATTAGTGGTGGTACTGGTAGCATTACAGTGTTCATTTCATATTAGTAGTGATAGTGGAAGTGTAGTGTTCATTTTATATTAGTAGTAGTAGTGGCAGCACAGTTTTTATTTTATATTAGTGGTGGTAGTATTATCAATACAGTGTTCATTTTATACTAGTGTTGGTAGTAGTGGGAGTACAATATTCATTATATTAGTGGTGGTGGTAGTAGCATTACAGTGTCCATTTTATATTAGTGGCATTACTAGTATGCGTACAGTGTTAATTTTATATTAATGGTAGAAGTAGTAGCAGTACAGTGTTCATTTTATGTTACTGGTAGTAGTAGTAACATTGCATTGCTTTTTTATATTACTGCTGCTAGTTGTAGTAGTACGGTGTTCATTTCAAATTAGTGGTGTTAGTAGTAGCAGTACAGTCTTCATTTTATATTAGTCGCAGTATTATTAGTACAGTGTTCATTTTATAGTAAAAGTGTTAGTAGTAGCAGTACAGTGTTCATTTTATGTTAGTGGTGGTGGTAATAGAAGTAGTATGCTGCACTTTTATATTAGTGGAGGTTTTCATACCAGTACAGTGCTCATTTTATAACAGTGGTGGTAGAACTAGTACAGTATTCATTTTATATTAGTGGTATTAGTAGCAGTACAATATCTACTGCCAGTCATTAGCGGACCGGAGTTCCACTGTGGCGACCCTTAACCGGGAAAAGCCGAAAGAAGAACAGTAGCAATACAGTGTTCATTTTATATTGGGGTGGTGGTGGTGGGTAGTAGCAATTCACTGTTCATTTTATATTAGTGATAGTAGTGCAGTGTTCATTTTATATTAGTGGTGGCAGTAGTTAACAGTACAGTGTTCATTTTGTATTAGTGGTAGTGGTGGTAGTAGCAGTACAGTTTTCATTTTCTAATAGTGGTGGTAGAAGTGGTACAGTATTCATTTTATATTAGTGGTATTAGTAGAGAAGTACAGTATTCATTTTATATCACTGGTAGAAGTAACAGTACAGTGTTCATTTTATATTAGTGGTCATACGAGCAGTACAGTTTTCATTTTATATTAATGGTAGTAGTAGCGGTACAGTGTTTATTTTGTATTATTGGCAGTAGTAGCAGTACATTGTACTGCTACAACTACCACTAGTATAAAATGGACAATGTACTGCTACTACTGCCAATAATACAAAATGAACACTGTACTGCTGCTACTACCACTAGTATAAAATGAACAATGTTCATTTTATTGGAGGTATTCATAGCAGTACAGTGCTCATTTTATATTAGTAATGGTATTAGTAGCAGTACAGTGTTCATTTTATAATAGTGGTGGTAGACGTAATACAGTATTCATTTTACATTAGTGATATTAGTAATAGCAGTACAGTGTTCATTTTGTATTGGTGGTAGCAGCTCTACAGTGTTCATTTTATATTAGTGGTAAAAGTAGCAATACAGTGTTCATTTTATATTAGAGTTGGCGGCAGTAGTAGTACAGTGTTCATTTTATATTAGTGGGCATATGAGCACTACAGTGTTCATTTTATAGTAGTGCCAGTAGTAGAACCAGTAGAGTGTTTAATTTTATATCAGTGGTAGTAGTAGTAGTAGTAGTAGCAGCAGCTGTACAGTTTTAATTTTATATTAGTGGTAATAGTAGTACAGTGATGTTATGTAGTCCAATCTCGCCTACATTCTTACCCGTGGGTTCGTAGCCAAATATCGGCTCCGACTCGGCCAAACTTTTCTTGCTCGAAGTCTTTTATTGGCTGGGTTAAGCAGGTATCACATGGTGCACTGCTCCATATCCCCAGATCTCGTTTGCCGCTTGAGTAGCTCGAATGTGGTCTCGCTCTTGGCTGTGGCTAAGTACCTTTTTTTCTTGTTATTTGAGAAAATTTCTTACAAACAAAAAGCTATTTTCATAGCTAGTGTCTATTTAGTGTTGTTTTGGTTTAGGTAGTGTGTTTGTGGTTTGTGGTATCCCGCTAACCGTTCTTTCGGGCTAGGCCCGTTTCAGTCAGAGGACATAGTCCTCTTGTCCTGTGTTGTTCGTGCTAAAACCGTTTAAGTTAGAGGTTTTTAGTGTCTGTTTCCCCTTGCTATTTGTGGTCAGAAAACCGTTTTAGTTAGAGGTTTTTGGCCTTTTTTGTTTCAGTGCGTGTTTCTTCTGGTATTGTGTGTGTGCTGTGCAATTTACTAACTTGTTCCCGCTTTTTGTGGTGTCGTGTGTCTGGGTCCTTTCTTGTCAGACAGTGTCTAGTGCTGTGTTGGTTTTTTGTGATTGCTTGTTGGAAAATGTCCAAGGATTCCAAAGAGCATAAACCTTCGAGTTTCAAAAAGTGCACTAAGTGCGGTTACAAAATGTCCATCACCGATGGGCACTCAATTTGTGTTTATTGCCTGGGAGCCATCCATCTGCAGGAGTCCTGCAGCTTCTACCATGCTTTTAGTCCCAGAGTGCTCCAAGAAAGAAAGAATAAGCTGATTTTAAAGGGACTCTTGAAACCCTCTTTCAAAGAGGCCATGGATTCTTCTCCCAATGCTAAACCTAAGTCCTCAAAATCTAAAAAGAGATCTCCAGCTCCTTCAGTTTCTTCGGAGCCACTGGAGAAAGTCACAAAACTTGCTTCGACCTCCTCGGCTCCACTGTCCTCAGGGCCACAGGAAGTGTCGGTGTTGATAGGACCGGCGTCGGCTCCAATTATATTGGAACCTCTTTGGAGCCGATCGCCCAGTCTTAGACCAGTTTCACCTGAGAGGAGATCTCAGTCTTCCTCCCTGTCCTCCAAATCCTCCAGGACCCTTTCTGATGTGGATGTTGATAGGGTGGTGCAGAGGCTCCTCCAGTCACCGGTTTTGGCAAAATTGTTTTCGACTCCGGAGCCCGTCCTGACCCCTTTTTCGATCATTCCTCCTCCGAGCACATCTCTGTCTTTGGAGCCAGATTATTCCGCGCCGTGTGATGTTCCTAGGTCGGTTCCGATGGCCCCCCGGGCCTATTGGTACCGACATCAGCTCCCTCCATGGGGTTCGGGACTCGAGATTCTTCAGTCGGACCCGAGGGGGACATCTCGGGACATATTTCAGTTCCGAGTCTTCCGCTCGGTGCCTCGGCTCGAGGGACCCCGACTCCTGTCTTGGGCTCGGAGGCTGGCCAGTCCTCGGACTTGGGGGGCCTACCTTTGAGGCCATGCGGACTGCGCTGGCCAGATCGTCAGCTACATCATGCGGGTTGGTCATTCTGTCCCCCACCACTCCGGTGAGAGCCTCTGATCACCTCCTATCTGTAGACAGCGGAGCACCAAGGCCTAGGGATACCCCCACGAGTGGTCCCCAAGTTTCTGAGGGCCCTTCAGAGTTCGTGCCTGAGGAGCCCCCTCGAAAGAAAACATGCAAGAGGAAGCACATAGACTCCCAGGATGAGTCTCTCACCTCTGATACTGACCTTGAGGAATCGGATGGGTCCCCCAAGTCATCCTCTGATGATGTTTCCTTCTCCGACATCCTGGAGATACTTAAACAAAGAGGTGACTGGCCGTCCAAAGCCCCCTCCGAGGAGGAGTCAGTCTTCCTTAAGGCCCTTGGTGCTCAGCCCTCCACCTCCTGGGTGTCCCCACCCTTCAACAAGCTCCTAGATTTAATTTGTCGAAAGGTGTGGGAAAACCCTGATTCTGTGGAGCTCGTACCCAGGCGTCCCAACAAGTTTCTTTCTGCTCCACCGTGTAAGGAGTTTCTGTCCAAAGGAGTCCCTGTGGATGCTATGGTGGTGGTGGTGGCCACTCAGAAGGAAGTAGCAGAGACTTCTTCCTCCGTCCATCCTCCTAACAAGGAGTCTAGGACCATGGACCAGTACGGGAAGCATACCCCTCTCATCAGCAACATTTACCTTCCGGTCGCTGAACTATCTGTCTCATTTCACTCGGCTCCAGAGAGATCTCCTCAAAGAGTTGGGAGATACTCTTGCGGGTAGCGTTCCTGAGGTGGTGGCCCAGACAGTTAACGCCCAGGTGTCTACCCTCAATTCCATAGTCAACTCCTCCATGCAGCTCATCTCATATGCAGCCGATGGAGCGAGTAGGGCAGCAAGCTCAGGAGTCTCCCTTAGAAGGCAAGCCTGGTTGCGCCTTTGTCACTTCGCGGAGGCCTTCAAGTCTTCTTTCACTGACGCCCCCTTTGATGGTTCTTCTTTGTTTGGAACCAAAGTGAAAGACATCCTCACCAGGTGCGAACAAGAGGGAAAGACCCTGTCTGCAGTAGGGGTCATTTTTCCCTTCCCTCTAGGCCTTACCCCAAGGCCCAGCGGGGTGGGAAGATGTGGTTCAAAACATCACAGAGGTTTTTTTTCTGCCGCAAAAGGTGAGTCCCCCTCCAGAGGCAGAAGAGGGGGAGGTTATTCAGGAAGACGCTGCCCTAGAGGCAGAGGAGGCCCCCGCAATTCGTGAGACCGTGATTCCTTTCGTGGCTCCCCCTACTCTCGTTCCTGAGGGAGTGCCCAGCTGTGCTTATCCGGAGCCAGTCAGGGGTCGGATTTCGTTATATCCGGAAGCCTGGAAAAGTGTCACCCAGGACCGATGGGTATTACGAATAATTTCCGGAGGTTATGTCATCCCATTTACATCAGACCCCCCTCAGACCAATTCAGATTAGGGACTTACTCAAGATTCTTTTTGGTGCCGAAAAGAACAGAGGACCTGAGACCCATATTAGATCTCAGCCGACTGAACAACTATTTACAGAAGTCCAAGTTCCGTATGGTCACACTACAATCCCATTCTTGGGAGAGGAGGTATGGATGTGCTCCATCGACCTCAAGGATGCTTACTACCATGTCAAAATGGACAGGGCATCCAGGAGTCACCTATGCTTCCGGCTGGGAGCCAGTCTTTTCCAGTTTCGAGCCCTGCCCTTTGGTCTCACCACAGCCCCCAGGGTGTTCACCAAATGTATGGTGGTGGTGACTGCTCACTTCAGACGTCAGGGATTCCAAGTGTTTCCATATCTGGATGACTGGCTCCTTACCGCCCCCACCAGGCATCTACTAGTCCAAACCAGGGATGCTACCATCGCTTTATGTCATAACACTAAATTGGGAGAAATCTGCCTTGTTGCCCTCACAGCGTGTCACCTTTATAGGCACAGAATTAGACACAGTTCGAATGCAAGCATTTTTACCGCAGGAAAGGATCAGAGTCTTACAGCAACAGATGCACAACCTGATGCCCCTGAGGAAAGCAAAGGCAAGATGGGTTCTTCAACTCCTGGGGACCATGGCAGCAACAATTATGTTGGTCCCTCTAGCGTGATTGCACATGAGACTTCTTCAATGGCTCCTCTTTGTTCAATGGTCTCTCCAAAGATTTCCACTTTCTCACCCCATTTTGCTCACGGACAGATGCAAACAGGATCTCAGTTGGTGGCTTTGCACCAACAATTTGGACAGGGGAAAACCCTTCATTCCATCCATCCCGGTTGCCACAGTGACCACGGATGCCTCCCAGATGGGGTGGGGGGGGCATTATCTTGGCAGGACAGTCCAAGGCACTTGGCAAGATCACGAGATACATCTGCATATCAACGTCCTAGAGATGAGAGCAGTGCTACTTGCGTTGCAGGCACTTCAGAGCTTTCTGCCTCTAGGGACGATTGCAATACACTCGGACAACATGTCAGTAGTGTGGTATCTAAACAAGCAAGGAGGAACCAGATCTTATCCCCTGTGCAGAGAGGCCATGCGAGTGTGGCAGTGGGCAGTATATTCCCAACGGTTTCTGGTGGCAACGCACATTCCGGGGAAGTCCAACGTGATAGCGGACAGGCTAAGCAGAGCTATTCTGATGCCTTACGAGTGGTCCCTGAATCCTCTAGTTGCAGAACAAATCTTCAGCAGATGGGGTCAGTCTTGCTGCAACCTTTTTGCCAGCCCCCTCAATACCAAATGCAGCAGCTACTTCACGCTGATCCCCCCACAGGGGGAGTCACCCAGAGACGCTCTAGTTCACAATTGGCCCTCCGGTCTGCTTTATGCTTTCCCTCCATTTCCCTTGCTGTCAAAAGTGATTCAGAAAGCGCAATCCTTGGGAAGCAGAATGATTCTGATTGCTCCACACTGGCCTCGTCAAGTCTGGTTGCCCTTTCTCCAACCCAACATTGTGGACACTACTTGGATTCTGAACCCACAACCAGATTTACTGACACACATGTCGGGTCAGTTCCACCCCTCTCTGATGACCCTCCGGTTGACAGCCTGGCTACTCCACTTCCTTCGTTAGTTAGGCTTCACCAGTTTTCGCTGGAAGTAGTTCACATTTTATCTTCCTCTCATAAGCCCTCTACTAGGAAGATTTATTCTAGCAAATGGAAGAGGGTTTCTATTTGGGTGCATACCCAAGGAATTGATCCTTACACAGCCCCGATTGCTTCAGTCTTGGAGTTTTTGTCTATGCTTTTCCATCAGGGTTCCGCATCGGCTACCATAAAAGTTCAGTTGGCAGCGATATCTAATTTTCATGTTGCGAATGAGCCTAGTCTCATGGCTCACAGACTCTGTAAGGCTTTCCTGAAGGGTAGTCTATTACTCCGTCCTCCGGTCTCCGAACTTATCATGTCCTGGGATCTCATTTTTTTTCTACAAGCCCTCACTTCACCACCTTTCAAGCCTGCAGCTACCTGTGATTTGCAATTCTTGACCTGGAAAACAGCCTTTTTAATAGCAATCACTTCAGCCAGGCGAGTTTCAGAAATTCAAGACCTTTCTATCAAACCTCCATACTTGATCTATAAGGACAGGGTTTCTCTTAGACCAAACCCTTCTTTCCTTCCTAAAGTGGCTTCCATATCCAATCTTAATCAATCTATTGAGTTGCCTGTATTCTTTCCTCATTTTTCAAACAAGGCAGAATTTAAATTTCATCAGTTGGATGTACACAGACAGTTACATTTCTATCTGCACCGAACAAAAGATATCCGAAAGTCTGATCAACTATTTGTCTCCTTTTTGGAAAACAAAATTGGGTCACCTGTCTCCAAAATCACCCTATCCAGATGGATATCTAGTTGCATCTCTTTCGCCTACTCCGCAGAAGGAAAAGACCTGCCGTTTCCTGTCAAGGCTCACTCTACTCGGGCTGTTTCTACATCTACGGCCTATCAAGCCAGATTGTCGATGGATGATATATATACAAATTGGACGTGGTATCTAGGGGCAGGTCGTCCTTTGGTTCCACAGTACTCAGGAGTATTTTCCTATGAGCCACCCAGGATGTAGGTGCTAGGGACGCTGTCCCACGGGTAAGAAAGTAGGCGAGATTGGACTACATAACATCAAGAAGTTATGTACTCACCATAACGTTCGATGTATGCAGTCCATCTCGCCTCACATTCTTACTTACCCTCCCACCTTCCCCCTTCCTGGAGGATCTGGAGGTTAGGTTTCTATTTACAGAGTTCCCTTCACCTTTAGCTTATTCTTTTTTACCTGGATGTTGTGTGTGCATGGGATATGAATGAGTATTCACAGCAAACTAGACCTGGGAATATGGAGCAGTGCACCATGGGATACCTGCTTAGCCCAGCCAATAGAAGACTTTTGGCCAAGTCGGAGCCGATATTCGTCCTCGAACCCACGGGTAAGAATGTGAGGCGAGATGGACAACATACATCGAACGTTATGGTGAGTACATAATTTCTTGTTCATTTCACATTAGTGCTATTAGTAGTAGGAGTACAGGGTTCATTTTATATTTGTGCTAGTTGCATTAGAGTATTCTTTTGTAATAATAGTAGTAGTACAGTGTTCATTTTATATTAGTGGTGGTAGTAATGATAGTAAAGTTTAATTTTATATTAGCTGTGGTAGTAGTAGCAATACAGTGCCTGTTTTATATTACTGGTGGTACTAGTAGTGCAGTGTTCATTTTATATTAGTGGTGGTAGGAGTAGTAGTACAGTGTTAATTTTAAATTAGTGGTAGTGGCAGCAGTACAGTTTTTGTTTTGTATTAATGTTAGTAGTAGCAGTATAGTTTTCATTTTATTAGTGGTGGTGATATTAGTAGCAGTACAGTGTTCATTTTATATTAGTAGTAGTAGGAGTGCAATGTTAATTTCATATTAGTGGCAGTATTAGCAGTACAGCTTTCATTTTATATTACTGGTAGTAGTAGCAGTACAGTGTTCATTTTATATTAGTGTTGGTGGTATTGTTAGCAGTACAGTTTTTGTTTTATATTAGTGATAGTAGCAGGAGAGGGTTCATTTTATCTTAGTGGTAGCAGTAGCATTGCAGTGTTTCTTTTATATTACTCATGGTAGTTGTAGCAGTACAGTGTTCATATTGCGTTAGTGGTGGTGGTAGTAGTAGCAGCATTTCAGTGTCCATTTCAAATTAGTGGTGTTAGTAGCAGTACAGTGTTCATTTTATATTAGTGGTGGTTGTAGTACGGTGTTGATTTTATATTAGTTTTTGTGCAATAGCAGTACAATCTCATTTTATATTAGTGGTGTTAGTAGTAGCAGTACAGTAAATTTTATATTCGTGTTGGTAGACGCATTACAGTGTTCGTTATATATTACTGGCAGTAGTAGCAGTGCAGTGTTCATTTTATATTAGTTTTATTACAAATAGCAGTACGGTGTTCATTTTATATTAGCAGTAGTAGTAGCAGTACAGTGTTCATTTTATGTTAGCGGTAGTAGTAGCATTACAGTGCTTATTTTATTTTACTGCTGGTAGTAGTAGCAGTGCAATGTTTGCTTTATGTTAGTGGTAGTAGTAGTACAGTGTTCATTTTATTTTAGCTGTGGTATTCATAACTGTACATTGCCTATTTTATATTAATGATGGTAGTAGTATCAGTGCAGTGTTCATTTTATAATAGTGGTGGTAGAAGCAATACAGTACATATTTTATATTAGTGGTATTAGTAGTAGTGCAGTGTTCATTTTATATTAGTATTGGTGGTATTGTTAGCAGTACAGTTTTCATTTTATATTAGTGATAGTAGCAGTAGAAGGTTCATTTTATCTTAGTGGTAGCAGTAGCATTGCAGTGTTTCTTTTATATTACTAGTGGTAGTTGTAGCAGTACAGTGTTCATATTGCATTAGTGGTGGTGGTAGTAGTAGCATCATTTCAGTGTTCATTTCAAATTAGTGGTGTTAGTAGCAGTACAGTGTTCATTTTATATTAGTGGTGGTTGTAGTACGGTGTTCATAGGTTCATAGGTAGGTACTAGGCTATTGGCCCTAGGGCCTATATAAGCCTAGCCAAAGGTACCCTGGCTTTCACCACCCAAGAAAATTATTTTCCTGTGCCACTGTCGAGCAGAGCCACAGAAGTGATCCCCGGGGTGAATTTCCTATCTCCCATCCAATCATCAAGATTTTTCTTGAAGAGTGCTAATGAGGAGCTTTGTTTGATATAGATAGGTAGTTTGTTCCAGAGTATGGGAAGTCTCTGGGACAGGAATCTATCCCTCCAGCATGTTCTGTTTATTGTGGTGACGAGGTTTAGGTCCCTAGAGCGTGTAGCTCGTAGGGATTGGGATTTCTTTAAGTGGAGCATGTCTAAAAGCTCTGGGTTTGACATAGCTTTGTGTGTTAGGCAGAGATTGCCTCTGAGTAGGCGATATGCAATGGAGTAAAGCTGCAGTTTTTTGACACGGTCTGCATAGGGCATCTCTTTGAGGCTGGTAATCCTCTTTGTGAGGTATTTCTGTGGCCTTTCCAGTTGTTGTAGATGTCTTGTGAGGAACATACCAAAAGGGGCATTGTACTCTCTAATGGGTCTGAGTGACGAGTAGAGGGGAACAATGATCTCTTTTTTTCCTGGATGAGAAACCTTTTGTGATGAGGTGTGCCACATAGAAGGATTTCCTGTCTACTGTGGCAATGTGATTATCAAAGGAGAGACTACTGTCCACCTGTGTCCCAAGGTCTCTTATCACACTCTCAGTGTTAAGTAGACTACCACCTATGTGGTAGTTCATGGGTACTGAGTTTTTACCAAAGGGAATGACAATGCACTTTTTGGCATTGAGCTTGAGGCCATGGCTTTGACACCAGGCGTCTGTCTCAGCAAGGCCCTTTTGTAGGATGTCCACATCTTTTGGGGTATTGATTATGGCTCCTAGTTTGCAGTCATCTGCGAACTTCGTTAGCCAAAGACCTTCTGTGTTGGACTGTACTTCAGAGAAGTAGATACCAAACAGGAGAGGACACAGGACTGAACCCTGTGGTACTCCACTTGTCACTGGTCTGAAGCTGGATTTGGAGTCTGCTACTTTCACAGTGTGGGTTCTGTCAGTGAGCCAGTTGGCAACCCATCTTGTGACATAGGGATTTATACCTAGTTTAGTGAGTTTATCTATAATTCCAGAGTGGGGGATGGTGTCAAAAGCCTTGGCGAGATCTAGATAGGCTGTGTGAACCACCTTACCCTCATCTATGGCTTTGGTGACTGCTTCAAAGACGTCTATCAGGTTTAGGAGACATGATCTGCCTTTTACAAACCCGAACTGGGTGGGGTCCTGAGTTTGGAGATTACCAATGTCATTGTTTATAAGTTCCATGATGATATGCTCCATAGCCTTGCAGACTAGGCTCATTAGGCTAATGGGGCGGTAGTTTCCGGGGTCAGTGGTGGCTCCCCCTTTGTGGAGTGGGATAACTGTCGCTGTGCACCATTCAGTGGGCACATAGCCTGAGGTGAGGCTATGATTGAACATTGTACTTAGGTGGGGTGTCAGTTCGTTCTGTAGTTCATGTAGAACACAGCCTTGGATGTCGTCAGGTCCCATGGATGCTGTGTTCTTGGCTTTGGATAGTGTGTTTTTTTACCTGTGCAGCCGTGATTACAGGAACTTTGCAGTCTTCTGGTATAGAGATGGGCCCTTTAGGGGATGACAGAGGGATAAAGTTAGCACTGAACCTATCTGCCAGGATGTTGGCAATATCCGTTGGTTCTGTATATTTAGTGCCATTGTGCTGTTACTCAGAGCAGATCTGAGTGTTGCCATTGAGATTCTTGACATAACTATAGAATGCTTTGTGGTTGTCTTTAGAGTCGGTGGCGATTTTGTTTTCATAACTAGCTTTGGAGGATTTTATGAGGGATCTCAGCTTCTTACTGAAGCTGACCAGGGAGTTTCTCCAATCAAGGGATTTTACTCTTTTTTGCAACAGTTTCTTTCTTCTGTTGTATAGTTTGTTTATGGCAGGGGACCACCAGATTGGCTTCCTTTGTTTGGAGGATAGCATCTTGGTTCTGTTAGGGATTGCACGATCCATGCACTCATAAGTGCTTATAAAGTGCATTTGTGTAGGATTCAGCAGTCATACCTCTATTGTCCATCAGCATGGGCGTCGTGAGGTTTGCCACTGCTGTCTTAAGAAGCGTGAAGTTGGCTTTGGAGAAATTTTTTACTGTGGTTTCCCTAATGGGGGGTGGGGGAGGGATGTGGATGTCTAGGGTGATTAGTTTATGGTCGGATCTGACCAACGAGGAATTGACCTCTGGTGTGGAGCACCGGTTGCCCATGTTGGTAATAACCAGGTCTAGGATATTGCTGCCCCTGGTGGGGGTGTGGATAAGTTGATCCATGGCATTGGAATTTATGAATTCCAGAAAACATTGAGCACAAGAGTTGGTACATGAGTAGTTTTCCCAGTTAATGGTAGGGTAGTTGAAATCGCCCATTATTAGGGTGTTAGGTTGTACCCTAATATTTTCCAGTGTATTAAGAAATGAGGAGTGGGAATCCTGGGACATTGTGGGGGATCTGTAGAAAGCTACAATTTGGATTGCGGTCTTGCCAGGAGTTAGTTGCACTTGGATAATTTCGGATGCATTATGCTGAGCAACTAGCCTGGAGATGTGGATATCCTTAATGAATATGGACACGCCTCCGCCTTTAGTGTTTCGGTCCAGGTTAGGTGGCCGAAAGGTGTGGTATGAATTATAGCCTGGTAATGCAGGGGTACTCTCTGGAGCCTTGAACCAGGTCTCTGTCACTGCACAGATGTCGATGTTCTCCATTTTAAGGAGTGCCTCGAGAGAGTGCATTTTGAGGTTTAGACTTCTAGCATTGAGTAGCAATACCCTCAGATTCTTCTTGTCTGTACCTGTTAGGATGGTGAATTTGTCATTTGAACCTTGCCTAAAAAAAGGCACTATAGGGGTGGCTAGAGCCTTAGCCAGTGTCCAGAATCCCAGGGGCGACAGGTGCAGGCCATCTCTGGCAAAGCATCGTGGCTTGTCGATCATGTCATCCCAGGCAGACAGATACCGGATCCCCTTAGAATGACACCAGAAGCTTAGCCAATTGTTGAAGTCAATCATTTTGTCCTTGTACTATGGTATCATTCTGGGTGATGGCAGGATGCTACTCAGGGCTAGGGTCATACCTGCCTGGGCTACAAGATCGGACAGCTCCTCCATGTCCCTTTTCATGTAGTCCAAGGAGGTTCATTTTATATTAGTTGGTCCAAGGTGTTCATTTTATATTAGTTTTTGTGCAGTAGCAGTACAATCTCATTTTATATTAGTGGTGTTAGTAGTAACAGTACAGTATATTTTATATTAGTGTTGGCAGACGCATGACAGTGTTCGTTATTTATTACTGGCAGTAGTAGCAGTGCAGTGTTAATTTTATATTAGTTTTATTACTAATAGCAGTACGGTGTTCATTTTATATTAGCAGTAGTAGTAGCAGCAGTACAGTGTTCATTTTATGTTAGTGGTAGTAGTAGCATTACAGTGCTTATTTTATTTTACTGCTGGTAGTGGTAGCAGTGCAATGTTTGTTTTATGTTAGTGGTAGTAGTAGTACAGTGTTCATTTTATTTTAGCTGTGGTATGCATAGCTGTACATTGCTCATTTTATATTAATGATGGTAGTAGTATCAGTGCAATGTTCATTTTATAATAGTGGTGGTAGAAGCAATACAGTACATATTTTATATTAGTGGTACTAGTAGTAGTGCAGTGTTCATTTTATATTAGTCATAGTAGCAGTACAGTTTTCATTTTATATTAGTGGTGGTAGTAGTAGGAGTGCAGTGTTCATTTCATATTAGTGATGGTAGTATTTAGCATTACAGTGTTCATTTTGTATTAGTGCTGTTAGTAGCAGAAGTACAGTGTTCATATTGCATTAGTGGTAGTAGTAGCATTTCATTGTTCATTTCAAATTAGGTGTGTTAGTTGTACTAGTACAGTATTCATTTTATATTAGTAGTGGTACTTGTACAGTGTTTATTTTATATTAGTAGTCGTAGTAGCAGTACAGTGTCCATTTTATATTAGTTGTAGTTTTAGTAGTACTGCAGTGTTCATTTTATAGTAATGGAGGTAGTAGTATTAGTGCAGTGTTCATTTTGTATTGGGGTGGTAGTAGCAGTACAGTGTCCATTTTATATTAGTGGTTGTAGTAGTGGCAGTATGGTGTTCATTTTATATTAGTTTTGTACTAATAGCAGTACAGTGTTGATTTTATATTGGTGGTGGTAGTAGTGGCAATAAAGTGTTCATTATATTAGTGGTGGTAGTAGCAGCATTACAGTGTTAATTATATATTAGTGGCAGTAGTAGCAGTACAGTCTTCATTTTGTTAGTTTTATTACTAGTAGCAGTATGGTGTTCATTTTTATTAGGAGTAGTAGTAGCAGTGCTGTGTTCATTTTATATTAGTAGTGGTAGTAGTAGCATTACTGTGTTCATCTTGTATTACTTGTGGTAGTAGTAGCAGGACAGTGTTTTTATGTTGGTGGTGGTAGTAGTACATTGTTCATTTTGTATTAGCAGTGGTATTCATAGTACGGTGCTCATTTTATATTAGTGATGGGATTAGTAGCAGTACAATGTTAATTTTATAATAGTGGTGGTAGAACTCGTACAGTATTCATTTTGTATAAGTAGTAGCAGTACAGTTTTCATTTTATCTTGGTGGTGGTGATAGTAGCAGTACACTGTTCATTTTATGCATTGTACTGGTAGTGGTAACAGTACAGTGTTCATTTTATGTTAGTTGTAATAGTCAGAGCAGTACTCTGTTGATTTTATATTAGTGGTGGTGGTAGTAGTATCAGTGCAGTGTTTATTTTATATTAGTGGTGGTAGGAATAGGAATACACTGTTCATTATGTTAGTGGTGGTAGTAGTAGCATTGCAGTGTTTATTTTATATTACTGGCAGTAGTAGTAACAGAACAGTGCTCATTTTATTTTTAGTTCTGGTAGTTGTAGTAGTACAGTGGCCAACACGGGAAAAAAAACCCCCAAACCTTTAAAAACCGGGGGCCACATCCAAAACCCCTAAAAAGAAAAATGGCTTGGGGGGCCCAAGTAAAACTGGCAATCCAAAAGTTCAAACCATTTCTCCAAGAGGGCCAGTTGATGATAAGGACAGACAACACCACAGTCATGTGGTACATCAACAAACAGGGAGGCACTCATTCATACCCCTATGCAGAATGACTTTGGAGCTGTGGACCCTGGCACTCCAGCTACAACATCCAGTTACAGGCAATATTTGTACGGGAAAAGAAAATACTCTAGCAGACATATTAAGCAGAACCACATCGGATGCCCACGAATGGAAGCTGCACCGGACATCTTCAAGACCATCTCAAAGAAATGGGGAATGCCTCAGATAGATCTATTCATCACCTCTCAATCACCAGCTCAAAAGTTCTGCACAAGGACATTCCACCCACTAGCATGGAAAGTGGATTCGCTCTCCTTCAGCTGGAAAGGCCTAACAGCATATGCATTCCCACCTCTTCCCTTGATACACAAAGTACTACTAAAAATCAAGGAAGAACGTCCAAGGATAATCCTGATAGCTCCAAACTGGCCAAGACAACACTGGTACCCACTGCTGAGGAGCATGTCTCGAACAATATGTGGCCAATACCCTGATGCCTTTGATGTTAACTCAGAACAACTACAGCATCATACATCCAAACCTAAAACGTTGCAACTGACTGCATGGAACATCACATAGCAGCAGCTAATCCAGAACTTTCCCAAAGAGTTAAAGACATTATTCTTGAAGCACGCAGACCTTCAACAAGAAGGAACTATGCTGGAAAATGGAAAAGGTTTGTCATTTGGAGTACGGAAAGAGGAAAAGATGTGTCAAACATAGATATGCCTAACATTCTGGAGTATCTGGCGAACTTCTTCATTCAGGCCTGTCCTAGTCCTCCATCAAGATACAAGCATCAGCTATTACAGGAGAATACAGCTTTGATCCACCTGTTTTCGCACCCTTTGCTCAGGCAGTTCCTCAGAGGAATCAAGAATGTAAAACCTCCAAGGAAACCACCATTACCAGCTTGGGACTTAAACTTTGTGCTAGAAAAGTTGACACTATCACCCTTTGAACCAGCAGCAACAGCAGACCTACAACACCTGTCATGGAAAACTGCTTTCCTACTGGCAATTACTTCAGCAAGGAGGGTTTCAGAACTACAGGCCTTAATGGCAGTGCAACCCTTCCTAATCTTCCACCAAGATAGAGTGTCCATGAGGACTAATCCTACATTTATGCCTAAGGTGGTATCCAGAGTGTCTTTAAACCAGGCAATCCACCTACCTACCTTCTTTCCCAACCCACAAAACAGAGGGAAAGAATACTGCATACCTTGGATGTACATAGACAGCTACGCTACTACTTGGACAGAACAAAAAATAGCAGAAAGACTGACCAACTTGTAGCCTATGCAACAGGAAGGGAAGGAAAAGCTATTTCAAACAGACAATCTCCAAATGGATAGGAAATTGCATACGATTCTGTTACTCCTTCCATGGAAAACCAATTCCACAGAACATAAGACCTCATTCTACAAGGGCAACAGCCACTACCACAGCCTTCTTACGAGGAGTGGCAACCAAAGACATTATTGAGGCGGCTACTTGGACCTCCGTGCATACATTTGCCAAGCATTATAATTTGCCTCTATATTCCAGATCCCGAGCAGGGTTTGCCACTGCTGTACTGCAAGGGATCCTAAACACACCATAATCTACTTTTATCCTCCTCCCCTAGTTGGCTATGGTATTCTACCCAGTTGTTATGACTGCAGATGCATCCATGAAGGACATAGTACAGTTTTGTACCTACCATAAATGTAGATGTCCGAACTGGATAGCATCTGCAGTCAGGATTACCCTCCTCCTTCCCCTCTGTGGTACTCCTAGGTGTTTACCCTCCTAATAGCTAGCTGGTGGGGAGTCTTTATGGTGTATTTGTTTGTATATATGTACATACATGCTTATTTTTGTGTTTACCTCTATCTTTTTGGAAACATTGGCATCTATCCAAGTTTTAGCCTTCAAGAGGGCTACTGGCATCTGGGGCAAGAAACACTGAGGAAAATGGCGTCGGCTGATGCTTTTATACCCGAAGACCAACAGAGATGACGTCGGGTGAAGTGCGACATCAGCCGAAGCCGGACCCGGACTTTGGAATCCGGCCGACTGAAGGGCTGCCTGACGACAGGACAACCCAGTTGTTATGACTGCAGATGCTATCCAGTTCGGACATCTACATTTATGGTAGGTACAAAACTGTACTTTTTTGAAAGTTTACCTATCATTCTAGAGTTGACAAAATGAATTATTTAGATATAGGGTTGCAAGACAGTGAAACAAATCATCAGGAACCTCACAAATTAAGGATATAGTTGACCTCCGAACCCTGGATCTGTCCCAGTTTGGTTTTGTCAAGTACAGGTCATGCCTGCTAATCCTGGTGGACTTCTTCAAGAATGTGACCAAAACCACAGGTGAGGATAAAGCCGTGCACACAGCCTATTTTGATTTGGCGAAGGCCTTCGACAATATCCCACATTTGGCACCATTGACAAACTAACACAGTTGAATATCAACCCCTATGTTGTGAGGTGGGCCGCAAACTGGGTTACAGATCAACAGCACTCAAAGTGGGAAATTTTACCTCTACCAGCAGACCTGTCACCAGTGAGGTCCCACAAGGGTCATTGCTGGGCCCCCTCTTGTTTGGCATATACTTCTCAGAAGTCCAGACCAAAATGGAGGGGCAGTGACTAAGTTTGCAGATGACTGCAAATTAGGTGCTATCATTGAATCCCCTAGCGGTTTCAGCGTACTTGATAATGGACCTACACAGACCAATGATTGGTGCCAAAGCCATGGTCGTAAACTAAGTGCTAAAAAATGCATCATCATTCCCTTCAGTAAAAATAGTGTTACTGCCAGTTATAAAATAAACTATAATACCCTAAGTACGAATTCAGTAGCGAGAGATCTGGGAACACAAGTTGACTGTGACCTCAACTTTGACCACCATATGTCTACTGTGGTGAGGAAAGTATTCTATGTTGCTCACCTGATTAACAAAGGCATCGCCTCAAGAACAAAAGAGGTTATAACTCCCCTGTACTCGTCCCTCATCAGGCCTGTTACTGCATGTACTGCTGCCTTTGGTAAGTACAATACCAGACACCTGCAGCAACTTGAGAGACCTCAGAGATTTCTAATTAAGAAAATCCAGGGTCTCTAGCACATGTCTTACTTGGATAGACTAAAGTCACTGTCACTCTATTCAGTAGCGTATAGACTACTTAGAGGTGACTTATGTCTTGTTTACTAGGCTATCTCTGACCCAAATCTAATGGAAATGCTGCACACCCATTCCAGGGACCTCAATCTAACTGCTGGAGAGATAGGTAAATCTCTCAGAGCTTGCCACTCCTCCAGAATAGGCTTCCAATCCATATCAAGCAGAGCACTTCCATGACCCTGTTTAAGCACACCCTGGACGACTGGATGGAAACCCATACATTTCTGCTGGGGATTGCCCCAGCTTCTGTCCTGGTAATGGGTAGTCCTTGCCAGGAGAAACCTTGGGTGTAGATAATATCTTTCATCTTGTATTATATTGGGATTTAATGACTAGGCTTGTAAAGACCCTTGGGTCAATAGCCAAATAACATCATATGAACCTGTAATGGAGTAGGTAGATTTTACTTGAATATTTGTAGAAAACCAACTTTTAGCAGTACATATTTACATTTTCAGAGTTCCTACCCTTTTAAAGCTAAAAAAACTTTAGTGAAGGGATAGCTTATAAGACTATCATGAATGGTGTCCAGTGTTATCTCTGATAGAGGAAGGAAGATGCTGGAAGAGAGATTTTTAACGAATAGGTATCCAAAGCATTTAGTTAGTGAAATCAGCAAAGAGGTGGCACAACAAAGAGACCTCAAATACAAACCACTTTTAGGTACTGGTGTGGTTAATGGTACTATAATGACAAATTAAGTTTTGAGACAGCACTCATCTTACAGTGTGTTTTTGGTTCAAATGAGATTAAAAATGTCATTAGAACTGGAGTATTTTTAAGACCACCCAGACCATTTTAAAGTCAGTAGGTGAAAAACACAATTTGTGTACATAACGGCCAATAACCTAAAGACTCTACTTGATAAAAAGAAAAATGGTCTGCTAGTTACAACTATTTATAACAAAGGAACCAGAAAATGTGGGAAATGTAAACAGTGCTCAAATATCTTAATGGGAGAGACACTAAAATTAGGCAATATGTGAGAGTGTTCAATCTCGCCGTTTGTTTTTACACACGGGTTCGGAGCCGATCCTCGGCTCCGAGTCGGCCGCATAGCAAAGCTCTGCATCTAAGAGAAGCTCGAGACCAGGCTATATCCCACAATCCTCCCTGCCATTACTCAGATCTAGTTTGCCGCTGCAACAGGTCACATCGCGTCAGAGAGCTCAGACCAGAGTTTTAGAATTGACAGATAAGATAGTATTTGTTTTTTGCTTCTTTTAGTCTAAAAATTATAGTTTTTGTTGTGAATAATTGTATTTTATTTAATATAGTGTGTGTGTGTGTATCTAGTTATTTTGTCAAGTTTTTTTCTTTAGGTTTCCCTTTGGGGCCTACTTCCTTCTTCTAACTCTCTTTTATATTTTTTATATTTTTTATTACCTCACTTAGTATGTCTGAGAAAGCTAAAAGTGGGTTCAAAAGGTGCCAGTGTGGACAGAAAATGTCCATCACTGACAACCACACCTCCTGCGTCTACTGTCTTGGCCCTCTCCACTTGCAAGAGGATTGCTCCATTTGCCATTCCTTCAGTGGGAGGGTCATGACAGATAGACGCAGGAAACTTATTGATAGGGGGCTTCTTAAGCCTGCTTTTCAAGAAGCCTTGGACAAGTCAGACCAGGCTTCTAAGTCTTCGAAGGGGTCAAAGATGTCGGAACCCATGTCATCGGCTCCGAGTACATCTTCCAGTTGTTCGCGGTTCCACAGACTTCGGGGCCGAGCATCGAACGTTTGTCTCTCACTGAGCCCCAGGTCTTGGAACCGGTGTTGGAACTACCGCCACCATCGATTCTTCGGTCGGTGCCATCTTCGGCTCCTTCGACCCGTTCTTCCAGACCACTTTCTGATATTGATGTGGATCGTGTCATGCAGAAACTGATGGAGAACATGGCTCTTCCCAGGTTGATTGCAGTTTCCTCCCAGTTGGTGTCGAAACTAGAAGGCCTCCCTTTATCTCCAACAGGTCCTCCTTCGAGACCCATCCAGTCTTCGGAGCCAGAAGAGGATGAGCCGATGATAGTGGAGCCATCGGTGCCGAAACCGTCCATAGCACGATCGACACCACTTACCTCGACTCCCTCGGAACCGATAGGTGAGTCTCGGAGTCGACGATCTCTCCTTGGTTCCGTGACCGAGAGTCGTACCGACCTTTCGGTGCTGACTCTCCCTCTCGGGGCCTCGGCGCAGATCGGCTCGGCTCCGTCCTCGGGGTCGAGACCCTTGGGCCCCGTGTCTCGGATTCTTCCACGTTCTTCGGAACCGGGAGAGTCCTCGGCCTGAGGTTCAGGGGCCTTTGACCTCATGAGGAAGGTTTTGTCTACACAGACAACCACTACATCGGACGCATCTTCTCCCTCCCCTAAGGAGCCGCTCTCTGTTTCTGTTCCCATGACACATCCAAAGCGTGGAGCACCTTTGTCTCAGCCATCCCTAGAGGATGCCCCCTGTTCCTCTGAGGCCTCACCGGAATCCCCCTCCGATGAGGTCCCGAGGAAAAGATTGTGCAAGAGGAGGCACTTAGACTCCCCACAGGAATCTTTAACATCTGACACTGACTTGGAGGAGTCAGAGGGGTCCCCAAAATCACCTTCCAAAGATGTCTCATTTGCAGACATATTGGAGATATTAAAACAGAGGGGTGATTGGCAGTCCCTAGCCCCCACTGAGGACGAGTCAGTGTTGCTGAAGGCGTTTGGTGCTCAACCTTCTACCTCCTGGGTTACTCCGCCCTTTGATGAGTTAATGGAATTGATTGCTCGAAGGGCGTGGGAGACACCGGACACAGTGGAACCGGTCCCTAGAAAGCCAAGTAAGTTCATTACTGCCCCCCAGGACAAGACTTACCTAACAAAAGGAGTCCCCGTTGACGCTATGGTGGTGGCAGCAGCCACTAAAAAGGAGATGTCGGAGTCTTCCTCTTCTGTTCATCCTCCTAATAAGGATTCTAGGACTATGGACAGATACGGGAAGCGCGTTTTTAGTTCAGCGACTTTTTCCATGCGTTTGCTAAACTATTTGACACATTTTACACGACTACAGTGGGATCTCATCAAGGAGCTGAGAGATACCCTCCAGGGTAACACAGATGCTGCTGTTTCAGGTAAGGTGACAGCACAACTTAACACCCTTACCTCCGTAGTGAACTCGTCCATGAGGCTCATCTCGTATGCGGCTGAAGGGTCGAGTAGGGCCGCAGCTTCAGCGATTGCTCTACGAAGACAATCCTGGATGCGGCTATGCTCTTTTGCGGAAGCCTTCAAGTCTTCTTTCGCCAATGCCCCCTTTGATGGTGCCACTCTTTTTGGGCCCAAAGTGAAAGAGACATTAACTCGGTGTGAGCAGGAAGGAAAGACTCTGTCTGCTGTCGGAGCCCGTTTTTCCGTTCCATCCAGACCGTACCCCAAAGGGCAACGAGGCGGAAAAATGTGGTTCCGTAGAACTCAGGGATCTTTCCAGGCCACACAGAGTGAACCCCCCCCAGAGGCAGAGGGGGGGGCAGACAAGGAAGACGCTGCCCTGGCGGCAGAGGGGGTCCGCAGAACCAAGGCGACAGGGATACTATCCCTGGTAAGCCTTTCCAGCACTCCTGAATGGAGGCCCGACTGTCCTGCTCTGGAGGCAGTCGGGGGTCGCAACTTTATACCCACAGGCCTGGCAAACTCTCACCTCAGACTCCTGGGTAAAAAGCATTGTAACCAGAGGATACAAAATACCCCTTATGTCAACTCCACCCCAACACAGAAGGTCTCCAGATGTGCCACCCCGTCTGCGAGGCCAAGCAGCAATAGAAATTTCAAAGCTGCTCAAAAAAAGAGTCATTCATCCAGTCCCGGCAGACCAAAGAGGATCCGGAACTTACTCAAGGTTCTTTTTAGTTCCAAAAAAGACAGGGGACTGGAGACCCATTTTGGATCTCAGCAATCTCAATACCTTCGTGAAGAAGGAAAAGTTCCGGATGGTCACTCTTCAATCGATCCTTCCATTTTTACAGAAGGACGACTGGATGTGCTCAATAGATCTCAAGAACACGTACTGCCACATCAAGATGGCCAGACCGTCCAGAGATCACCTGCACTTCCGGCTGGGAGTCATTTTCAATTTCGAGCCCTGCCCTTTGGGCTCACCTCAGCCCCCAGGGTATTCACCAAATGCATGGCAGTGGTAGCATCTCACTTGAGATGTCTAGGATTCCGGGTGTTTCCCTATCTGGACGACTGGCTCCTCACCGCCACCACCGAGCATCTCCTCATACAAGCTAGGGACTATACAGTCAACCTTTGTTCCCACCTAGGGATTTCCATAAACTTCAAAAAATCTGTCTTATTGCCCTCACAGCATATTTCATTTATCGGAGCGGACCTAGATACCCGTTTAACATTAGTAAGGCTCCCTCAAGTAAGGGCTTCATCCCTCAAGGAACAGGTTCTTCTTCTGCTGCAATGCAGGAAAGCCCCGGCCAAATTGGTGTTGAAAGTTTTGGGTCTCATGGCAGCGTCCCTCATTGCGATTCCCATGGGAAGGTTGCACATGAGACTCCTCCAATGGCTACTGTTCACTCAGTGGTCATTCCAACAGTTACCCCTAAAGTACGAGATCCTGATAATGGATTCCTGCAAACGGGACATCTCATGGTGGATGTCCAGCCAGGACCTCACCATGGGTCGTCCATTTGTTCTACCAAATCCGACAGCCACTATAACCACGGACGCTTCCCTGATAGGGTGGGGGGGACTTTTTCAGGGAAGAACAGTCCAAGGGGAATGGTCCGACATCGAGTAAAACCTGCACATAAATGTTCTAGAAATGAGGGCGGTGTTCCTAGCGTTGCAACACTTTCAAACCCTCCTACCTCTAGGGACAGTAGCAGTTCAGACAGACAACATGTCTGTAGTCTGGTACATAAACAAACAAGGGGGAACCAAATCTTACCCATTATGCAGAGAGGCCATGAGAATTTGGCAATGGGCAGAGTCCACGGGTCGCTTTCTGATAGCAACGCACATCCCGGGGTCATCCAACGTCATTGCGGACAGGTTGAGCAGAGCCATCCTGTTACCTCACGAGTGGTCCCTCAAACTACAAGTGGCGGAGAGAATTTTCCGCAAATGGGGCCAGCCTTGCTGCGATCTATTCGCCTCCCCAATGAATGCCAAATGCAGAAGCTATTTTGCCCTTCTACCCCCTCCAGGGGATGTCCCCAGGGACGCACTGATACACGATTGGCCCCCGGGTCTCCTAAAAGCATTCCCGCCTATTCCCTTGATTCCCAGATTTCTCCAGAAAGCCATGAACCTGGAAAGGACAATTATACTCATAGCCCCGAGCCCATCTATCAGAAGAACCTTGGATCCTGGACCCAGTACCAGATCTACTGACGCATTCGTCGGGAGTTCTTCACCCGTCTCTTCTATCCCTCAAACTAGCAGCTTGGCTGCTCCACTTCCCCGCCTAGCCAGGTCTGATCTTCTTTCTCCGGCAGTGCAGCGCATTTTGGTTGCCTCTCATAAGGCTTCCACCACAAAACTTTACAACAGTAAATGGAAACGCTTTGTGTACTGGGCATCTAATCAACACTTGGACCCCTTGGTTGCTCCTTTACATAAAATACTAGAATTTCTTTCCATCCTTTTCCATGAGGGGCCTCTACTTCCACATTAAGAGTGCAGTTGGCTGCCATATCCAACTTTCATGTTGGTGAGAATGGTTCTTCTGTCATGTCCCACAGGCTTTGTAAAGCCTTTATGAAAGGTTCTTTCCATCTGCGACCTCCTGTCAGGGATCCTTTATTCCCATTGAATTTAAATTTGTTGTTGTCACAACTAATGTTACCACCTTTCGAACCAGCTTCTTCTTGCCCCCTCAAATTTCTATCTTGGAAGACTCTCTTTCTTGTAGCAGTTACTTCAGCTCGGAGAGTTTCAGAGCTGCAAGCACTGTCTATTAAACCTCCTTACTTAAATTTTCACCCAGATAGAGATGTTCTTCATTCCACATTGCTGCAGTCCTAACTATTGGGTAGTCCGCTGTCCAGTCGGCCCGAATACCAAAGTATACGTCAGGGTACTAATGCGCATGACCGACGTCATATCCTCAGTCTTTTTTGCCGCATGGTCCGATGCAGAAGCAATTTTGCGAGTGCAGGTTGGCGTTCTGAAAGTTTCTGAAGTCAGAGTTTCAGACAGAATCAAAGTTTAAGTACCCGTTGGGAATATTTTGGTTTTTTCTTGCCTCAGTATTTAACCGGATGTCAGAAAAAGTGAATAACTGTATTTCTTGTGGGAAACAGATACCTCATAGGGATTACCATACTTTGTGTATACCTTGTTTAGGGCCTGAGCACGACGTTGTTGGATGCCCTCTTGTGCTAGATTTAACAAACGCACTATTAAGAGAAGGTTAGACTGTGCCAGGTTAGTTTTTGGGAAGCGTTAATTATAAAATGCGCCGGATGCTCGCCAACAAAGCAGCAAAGCCTAGTGTGGAAGAACCGACAGTCCCAGACGCCGGTTCTTTAGAAGGCCCAGTGGAGCGGAGGTTCTGCCAGGAGTTTCTTTGGAGTCTCAGGGAGAGACTTTACTGTTACAGGATGTATCCTCTCAGGAGTAGGCCAGGCTGAGGGGCTTCTCAGGTGGCTGTTCTTCCCTCTCTTCCTAAGGTGGTTAGAGCCTCCCTTCTGTTTCCAAGGCTTCTTTGAGAGGCAGGCCAAGTTTAGCTTCAGTGGGGTTTCTCCTAGTGCTTCGGTCTTTGCCTAAGAAACATATGCTTAAAATGGCAGAGGATTTGATTACTATGATTAGAGGTTCTATGCCCCTCCTGATAAGAGGCCTAGGGTGGAACCTGAGTTTGAGAGTTTTGAGCAATGTTCGAGGCTTCTGAGTCTTGACTGAAGACTTGCAGGAGTATCCTCCTTACTCTGATTCTGATGTGGATGATTCTACTCCTTCAGCTTCTCCTCCTGAGGATTTTTCATTTTCAGAGACTCTGCATTACATGAGGAGCATTTTAATGGGAAGGTCAAGATTTCTCTGATTCGAGGAAGAGCTTAGGGAATTCTTGTTTTTACCCCAGCATAGGCCTTTAGCTATACCTCCTGTTCTGAATGTGGTGGAAGATGTTTTTGCAGAGGCTTTCCTGAATCCTGATTCTTTGCCTCCTGCCCCAGTTAAACCGGATAGGTACTATAGGGTGCCTGAAGCTCATAAGTATCTTTTTAAGAGTCCTAGGGCAGACCCGGAAACTGTCAGTCAGGGGCCTAAAGGGGAGAAGGCCTCTGTTGTTAAAAATCCTGTTCCTCCTGATAAAGAGGCAAGGGCTTTGGATAGATGGGGAAAGAAAGTGTATACTTCTTCCACTTTAGCCATGAGGGCGTTGACTTGTCAGTTTCACATGTTAAAATATCAGAATTATCTCCTTTCACAATTGAAATCTAAGGTGGATGCTCTGGCAGAAGGTATTGAGTGTAAAGAGTTGCAGGATTTAGTTCATGTGTCTGAACAGGTGGGTAAACATTCCTTGCAGTGTGGTTTTGATGCTGTGCAGGCCTCCTCGAGGGTGGCTGCCACTGGTTCTGTTCTTCGTAGGCACGCCTGGTTGAGAGATCAGAATTTAGCTGAGCATGTTAAAACAAGGATTTTGGATGCTCCTTTACAGTCTGATGTGTTGTTTGGTTGCCTGTGGAAGCAGTTTTAAAGAAAATGGAGGACAAGGCTAAGTCTATGCAAACTGTTAAGGATTTTTGCAGGTGCAGCCTCCAAGTTTAGTAGAAATTGGCCTACTAAGGGATGGACTTATCCTGCTTATGATTCCCAGTCTAGGGTTAGGTCTAGGCGTGGTAGGGGCAGAGCTCAAGGTTCTTTTAGGCCTAGGACAGGGAGTTCCCCTGCTCAGACTTCTGGTGAGGGCAGGGGTCAGTCCTTTCGTAAGCAGACCCAATGACCTGCCTTTTCAGCTGCCAGTACATTCTCGCCTGGCAGCACCTTTGGGAGGAAGGCTGTCTCTTTTCAAAGAAAATTGGGATTTAATTACCCAAGACAGATGGGTTCTGGATATCATTCACCACGGTTACAGGTTTTATTTCCATACCTTGCCTCCTTTCAAAGGCATGCCAGACATTCCTCCTCTACAAAGAACAGAGGCTCACAAGCAAATTTCTCTGTTGCTCCAAATAGGGCCATTCAGCCAGTTCCTGTGCCAGAAAGGGGCCTAGGATTTTATTCTCGCCTGTTCCTAGTTCAAGAAGGGGAACACGTGGAGACCAATTTTGATTTATCTATCCTCAACACTTATCTGGACATTCCCAAGTTCAAAATGTTGGCGTTACAACAGCTTTTACCTCTGCTGGGCAAAGATCACTGGATGGTAACTTTAGATCTCAAGGAAGCTTACCTTCATGTGCCTATAAGACTAAGTTGCAGGAAGTATCTGTTCGAGCTGGAAATTCTCATTATCAGTTCTCTGCATTGCCCTTTGGCTTATCTACCAGAGTATTCAAAGGTTCTGGCTCCAGTGATAGCTTACTTCAGGCTAAAAGGAATTCAAATCTATCCTTACTTGGACGACTGCCTGATTCTGGCTCAGGAAAAGGAAGACCTTCTATAGCATTTGGAATATGTCATAGCAGTGCTAAGATGCCTAGGGTATTCTGTGAACGAAATAAAGTCCAGTCTAGTACCCTCTCAAGACATGTGCTTTCTGTGTGAGACTGAATACAGCAGCCCAGATGGCCTTTTTAACCCCGGACAAACAAAAGAATCTTTCCAGTTACTTCCATCAACTATCTCTTCAGTCCGGGCTGACTGCAAGGACAGTCCTTCAAGCCTTAGGGTTCATGGCATCTTGTATTCTGGTGCTTCCCAATGCCAAACTGCATATGAGGAAGCTGCAATGGTATCACAAAAGTGTATGGACACAGCACTGCCAGGATTTGACACTGTCATTCAAATAATACCTTGCATTCAAAAGGAATTTTGTGTGGTGGGCTCAGGAATGTCACCTAAACAAGGGCCTCCCTGTGACCCGGCCAGAGGCTAGTCAGATTCTAACGACAGATGCCTCAGACATTGCTTGGGGAGCTCATCTAAATGGAAAGTGGATACAAGACAAGTGGCCTGCCAGACTACAGCATCTACATATCAACATGAAAGAGATGTTAGCAGTCCAGTTTGCATTAATGGCTTTCAAGGAGTTACTTCTTCCAGGGCAGGTGTTGATTCTAACAGACAACACAACTGTCATGTGGTACATCAACAAACAAGGGAACACATTCTTACCCATTGTGCAGGCAAGCAATGATTTTATGGGAGACTGCGCTCTTGCAACTAACTCTTCAGGCAAGGTTTCTGCCGAGCACAGAACTCCTTAGCAGATGTATTAAGCAGACAAATCATGGATCCCCACGAGTGGAAACTGGATCTTCATGTATTTCAAAATTGACAGTGTCATGGGGAACTCCAGACATAGATCTGTTCGCTTCTCCACTAAACCACCAGCTGCCAAAGTTTTGCACAAAGAGGTTTCATCACACAGCTTGGAAAGTGGATGCTCTTTCTTTCAGTTGGAAAAATCTTCATGTGTATGCTTTTCCACCTCTGCCTCTTCTACCAAAGGTGCTTCTAAAGGTCAGACAAGACAAGCCAAGGATGATTTAATAGCTCCAGATTGGCCTCGCAGCACTGGGACCCATTACTGAGGAGTCTGGTAAGAAAGCCTCCATGGCCTTTACCCTTGATTCCACACCTGTTGTCTCAGAGGGACGGTCACCTGCTCAATGTCAAGCTTCACTCTCTTCATCTAACAGCCTGGCATATTCTGTTCTGAAAGACAGCAGGTCTCAACTTCCTCAACAAGTTTTAAATGTGATTATGGAAGCCAGAAGACCTAGTACAAGGAAAGTGTATGAAAAATGGAAGAGATTTTTATTTTGGAGTGCAGCAAACAATTTGGAGATTTCTGAGCCTAATTTGAGTGTGGCTCTTCAATATCTTACTGAGTTATTGGACAAAGGTTTGTCTTTCTCTTCCATTAAGATTCATGCTGCAGCAATTTCAGCTCACTATGATTGTGACCCACCATTGTTTTATCCTTTGTTCAAGCAATTTCTTAGAGGGGCAAAGAATATAAGACCCCAATGAGCTCCTACTCCTGCTTGGGATCTCAATTTTGTGTTGGAGAAACTTACTCTACAACCTTTTGAGCCTGCTACTGCTGAATTGAAATACTTGTCATGGAAGACTGCTTTTTGTTGGCCATTACATCTGCTAGAAGGGTTTCTGAGTTGCAGGCCCTTATGGCGGTAGAGCCTTTTGATTTTTCATAAGGATAGGGTATCTTTACTAATCCTTCCTTTATGCCTAAGGTGGTTTCTAGTGTGGCTTTAAACCAAACTATTCATTTGCCTACTTTTATGCAGATCCCCAAAATAAAGGGAAAAGATTTTGCACACTTTAGATGTACACAGGCAATTGCGTTATTATTTGAGCAGGACTAAGGATTTTAGGCAGTCTCAGCAGTTGTTTGTTTCTTTTGCTTTGAGTTCGCAGGGCAAGCCTGTGTCAAAACAAACTATTTCTAGGTGGATTGGGTTTTGCATTGCATTTTGTTATTCCCATCATGGCAAGGAGATTCCAGCTGGGATTCGGCCTCCTTCCACTAGGGCTACTGCCACTTCAACAGCATTTCTAAGGGGGGTGGCAACTAAGGATATTTTGGAGGCAGCTACTTGGAGTTCAGTGCATACTTTCTCTAAGCATTATCACCTTCCTCTCTACTCTAAGTCTAGGGCTGGTTTTGCCACAGCTATTTTGCAAGGCATGTTGTCAGTTCCTGCTTCCTTATGATTTGCCAGCCTCCCTTACCTCTGCTTTGGGATTCTACCCAATAGTTAGGACTGCAGCAATGTGGAATGAAGAACATAGTACAGTTTTGTACCTACCATAAATGTAGATGTTCAAGGATCCACATTGCTGCAGTCCAATTCTCCCTCCTTCCCTCTCTGTGTTTAGGGGTGGTTGTGTAGGTGAGGTTATATTCTGGTAATTTTGTATATATTGTACATATTTTGGTGCAGGTATGTTTGGTTTTTGGTTTTGGCCTTATCTTTTCAGGGTCTTGACATCTGGGGCAAGAAAAGACTGAGGATATGGCGTCGGTCATGCGCATTAGTACCCTGACTGTCGCGCCTGACCGACGTCAGCCATATACTTTGGTATTCGGGCCGACTGGACAGCGGACTACCCAATAGTTAGGACTGCAGCAATGTGGATCCTCGAACATCTACATTTATGGTAGGTACAAAACTGTACTTTTCTTTACGAACAAATCCGTCCTTCCTTCCCAAAGTATGCTCTGTCATTAATATTAATCAGTCCATTGAACTCCCACTTTCTTTAAAAACCATACCAGTAAGCTGGAATATATGTTACACAAGTTAGATGTCCACAGGCAACTCAGATTTTATTTAGACAGGACTAAAGACTACAGGAAAACAGATCAACTTTTTGTTGCATTTGCAGATAATGTAAAGGGCATGGCAGTTACAAAACGCACTCTTTCTAAATGGCTTACTGATTGTATAGCCTTTGTGTATTCTAAGTCAAACCAGGCCTTACCCACCAAACCAAAAGGCCATTCTACTAGGTCCGTCTCCACTTCCTTGGCTCATGCAGCTCGCCTACCTTTGGACACGATTTGTGCAGCAGCCACGTGGTCTAAACCACATACTTTCATCACTCATTATAGGGTTGACAAAACCTCCAAAGACAGGACATCCTTTGGTTCCACTGTGCTCAGGAACGTTCTTCCATGAGTCACTCAGGGTGATGGAGCTAGGGACGCTACCCGTGTGTAAAAACAAACGGCAAGATTGAAAACTCTCACATAAAGAAGTTATGTTCTTACCATAACGTTCCATGTGGAGTGTTCATCTCGCCTTTGTTTTTACATTCCCCCTTCCTCCCTCACGGTTTGGAAGAACGAGTAGGACTAGAGTCTGGTTCACATGTCTTACCTATTCCGGGTATCTTTCTTTACCCCTAGTTGGTTGTCAGTGAGATGGTGTCTCTGAATGTTTTCATTCATAGCAGTTTGTAGCCTGGATACATTAGGATTATTAATTTTTTCTGGTTTGCTTGCAAACTAGATCTGAGTAATGGCAGGGAGGATTGTGGGATATAGCCTGGTCTCGAGCTTCTCTTAGATGCAGAGCTTTGCTATGCGGCCGACTCGGAGCCGAGGATCGGCTCCGAACCCGTGTGTAAAAACAAAGGCGAGATGAACACTCCACATGGAACGTTATGGTAAGAACATAACTTCTTTTTATTAGGTCTTACTGGTTCTTTAAAAACTAGGAATTGTGCAAGTGTAGGAGTGAGACATATAGATAGATATAGCGAAATGTGCAACATGTCTGTTTTTACATAGGGAAGACAGAAAAATCATTAAGAACAAGAATATATGAGCATAATAATGACACATTAGTAATAACATATTGAGAGATAATTGTGAAATGCCTTCTATAAGCACTGTCTAAACTTTATGAGTTTTAAGAAAGTCATCACTGCCATTTTAGAACAGGTTTTTCAAGACCTGAGCGGGGATGGGAAATAAAAATTAGAATATGAAGAATTATTATGGCAGTTTAGACTAAATGCTACCAGCCTTCCAGGTATTCGTGATTATGTGTTTCTGTCATGATATTAAGTTATAACTTGTTATTACTGTCTTCACAGTTTATAATTGTTTTACAATTATTGTAAAAATAACCCTGGCTGGGTGTGGGCAGTGCTGGATTTAACCACAGCTGTCGAGTTTTGGTCATGAGGGCTAAATCCATACCATGTATTTAAACTTATTGGAAACACTCGGCATCCAACCTAATACCATATTCACGGGCAACTTTAATTAGCCCACTATTAACTGGAAATCCTATAAGATACCAAATGTAAAGGTGCAGTGATTCTTGGATTCTGTAAACACAAATTCCCTGGACCAGATTGTTAATACACCAACAGGGACTGGATCTGGCCATCACCAATATAGGAGAGTACTGCACACACCCTAGTGTAATGTCTTTCCTGGTAAGGTCAGACCACAAAATGATCTCCTTTGAAGTAAAAATAAAACCTGGACCCCCAGCTTAACCTAGAATATTCAGGAACTACTCTAAGGCTAACGTTCTGCTATTAAGTGATAACCTGGCAAAATTTTAAGCCCCTGTAAACACTGAGAGCACTGCTGCCTATGCAGAACTGTTCACAGAAACCCAGTGCAAGCATATTAATAGCAGCATGGAGGCAGCTGTACCCATCAGGAAGAAGGACATAACTAACTCAAGAAGCAAGCCACCCTGGTGGAATCACAAAATCAATAGGCTGTATAACACATGGTAGAAAAATCATGGCAAAAATTAGTAGGTGCAGCACCCAGAAAGATAAAAGTACTCTCATCAAACTAATCATACAACTCAGAGGACAGAGAATGTCTGGCAAAGCCAAATTTGAGGTATATTTGGTCTCCCAGGCCAAGGATAACCACAAGGCATTATTTAGATGCCACCTATACTGACCCAGAAGATGTAGCAAATCTACTGGTCGATAAATTCAGGCCAACTTTATCTCTCTCTCCCTCTCAACCTTCCCTCAGGAAAAAAACATCAAATATAACTCTCCCTGCTATCACTAAGGAACAGGTCCTTAATGTTCTGTCTAAGGCCAAGAACACTGCATCAGTGGGCCCAGACAATATCCCAGGATGCCTTCGAAATAACATGAAACATGACCCATCAGGCCCTGTGTAACTGCTATTTAACTGTAGCTCCAAATAGGTTTCTTGCCTCATAAATGGAGAGCAGCAACAGTCATCCCTCTGCACAAAGGTGGGCCATCTACAGACCCTGGAAATTGCAGACCTATAAGTCTCCTAGTTTTATATGCAAAGCCATGGAAAGAATCCTCATGGAAATGACCAGTGATGTTATAAATCTCCAGATACTGGACTCAACACAGTTTGGTTTCATCATGGGCAGGTCATGCCTACTCAGCCTGGTGGACTTCTTTGAGAAGGTTACCAAAGCAATGGATGAGTACAGAATGGTTCACACTGCCTACCATGACCTGGCACAGGCATTTGACACGATACCCAAATTGGGCATTGTTGACAAACTCAAGAGGTTAGGTACAAACTTGTATGTCACCCAGAGGATGCCAACTGGCTCACAGACAGGATCCAGGAAGTTAGAATTGGGAAGCCCACCTCTACAAAGAGGCCAGAATCAAGTGGAGTCCTTCAAGAATCAGCCCTTGGACCACTCCTTTTTGACATTTACTCCTCTGAAGTCAAGGCCAATGTCAGTGGTCTCTGGCTCACTAAATTTGCAGATGATTGCAAATTAGGAGTGGTCACTGAATCCCACACAGACACAAATGTTCTCCAGGAAGGGCTGACACAAACAACTGGTGTCAAGAGCCATGGACTAAAATTAAATGCCAAGAAATGCATAATGGTATCCTTTGGGAAGTCATCCACCTCTGATAACTGTCATATTGACAACACACCCCTTAGAGTTGATCCAGTAGTCAGGGACTTGGGGATACACACGGTAATCTAGCTTTGACAATCATATGTCTGTAGCAGTGAGGAAATCATTATATGTTGCGCAACTTATAAACCAAGATATGACATCTAGATCCAAGGAAGCCATTGTTCCACTATATTCAGCATTCATCAGACCTATGCTTGAGTACAGTGTCCCCTTTGATATATACCTAACTGGGCATATCCAACAGTTGGAATATCCACAGAGGTTCCTTATGAAAAGAATACATGGAGTAATTAAAATGCCATGTGCAGACCGCCTCAAGACCCTATCCCTGTATTCTATCTCCTACAGGCTGCTGAGGGGAGATCTGTGCCTAGCATGCAGGCGTTGCCAGACCCCACTCTGATGGACCTCCTGAGTATCCATGAAATGAACAGTATCAGAATTACCTATTCTAAAGACATAAACCTTGTCTGTATTATAAATAGAACCTGCTGGAGAGACAGGTATATACCCAGAGAGTTCCCTGTCTCTGGAACAGGCTCCACATCCATGTGAAGCAGAGTTCCTCCCTAAGCAAATTAACTGCAGTTTGGACAATTGGCTGGGCAACAGGAAATCCATCCCTGTTTTGGCACCTATGTCTCTAATGTACAGAGGCAACCTGTACATGGCTTATCTCCCAGGCCCCTACTTGTAAATGTTTTATCTCCCAAGCTCCTGCTTACACTTATCAAGGGTTCCAGAATTTGTCAGATATTTGGAATGCGTGGCTGGGCTTAAAAAGGCCTCCGTGGTCATTAGTCTAGTAAACACCTATGACGCTATGAACCAAACATAGCCAGCCATGGGTAAATCCAGCATTACCCATCCTTAGCTATGGGTTATTGCTGTTACACAATGACTTTAAGAAAAAAAATTACTTACTTTTCTTAAATAATGTCTTTGTGTAATGGCACCATGGTGGTAGTCTGCTTTTTTTCGGTATCCTGTAGCTTTCTTGATGCACTGTTCATGCATATGACTGGCATTCACACGCTTACTCAGTACATCAGTGCTTTGGAAAGGAGCAACAGAGAAAGGAATATTTCCATCGCTTATTAACTTTTTATATTAAAAAAAAAAGCTTGAAATCTAGACAGGTCAGAGATATGAGAGACAGGGCAGAAATACCAGGTATGTTTCCTTAGTTTTGCATAACGTACCTGAGTATCCTTTTATCATTTTATTTTCTCTGTCATGTCTCTCTCGTGCCTTTCAACTGTCAGGATTTCAAAGTTTATTTATTTTTTTAAACTCAAGAAAACTGGAAAGCTCCATAACATATATTAATAGAAGAATGTCCAGGCAACGGCACATTTTTTTTTCTATTGGTGTATGATCGATTTACAACTGGCACTGTGGTTGGGATGACCAATCAGGGTGCATGTTTTTGAATGTAAATGACCTGTTGTTGTATAATATACATATGTTTATGTGTAATCAAATTTATCATTATTTAATATTTCATACGTGGCCATTTAACATTATTTACTTTTTAAACATTTATTGGATATATGAATTTAAGGAAGCCAAGATAATTTAAATGTCAGAATGCACATGACAAATGTTAGTTTTTCTGAAGTCCTTTGCTGATGCGCTATTTTGGACAAAAACAACTTGTGTGTTTTATTTTTTTTGTTTGTTTTTAATTAAAATTACTTAAGGTAGTATTTCGGACTCCGCAGGGCACTGTTTGGTGGTTATTTCAAATATTATTGGAAAAGAATTGGAAGATGCATTAAGGAAGTTTAAAACAGAGAATGCACCAGGGTCAGCTAGGATTAATTAAGAGTTTTTAGAAATGAAAAATGGTACAAAAACACTTTCAGGAACTTTTAGAAGAATGGTGATAGAAAGGAGTAATGAAAGAATGAATTGTAAAGGAATAATAAAATTTGTGCATAAGCGGAATAAGAAAAAGGCATAAAAAACTGGAGGTCAGTCACATATCATTGTGATTATGGAATATTAATGAAAATAATGCAGATTAGACCAAATAATGAAAATAATATACTGGGGAAGGAGTGTTTGGTTAAAAAGGGTTTAGGGAATCCAAAAACATCCAAGACCTGAAATAAGAAACCCATTTTTTACTCTAATGACTTTTCTGCATTGAGGGATATTATTGCTAATTGCTGTGCCCACTTCTCTGCCCCTTGCAGAAGAAGCAAGGTTTGCATAATGTTATCAAATGTTCTTTCCTGAGTAAAACCACATTGATCTGTGTCTTTTATTCTATGCATTGTTTTGGACATTCTCTTTGCCAAAACTGTACATAAACACTTTATAATCATGGTTCAAAATAGTAATTGGTCTATGGGAGCTGAAAGATTTCACGTTTCCTCCTTAAGTATCATGGCTATCACCCCGCAACCCATATTCCAAAACTAAGGGTCTTTTTTTACTTGTATCACTTCACTGTTTAGTCCTACGCATTGATTAACCACCTTCTCTCTGCCCAACATTCAAACCTCAGTCGATATTCCATCACTCTTTGGTAACTTGTTCTATTTCTCCTTTTAAATTGTTTTCAAAACTTGTAACATAAATTTCTACCATTACCAAATTACCCTTTTCAGCTTTTACTGTGGATTAAGGCGAGCAGTCAAATAATTGTCCAACCATCTGTCCCTGGGGTCTAAATGTATTCCTTTTTATGCGAGTCCACATTGAAATCTCTAAACTCCTTTAATAATCCTTAGGGGTGTTTAATAGTTTTCAAGTATTTCTGTTCTGAATTTCAGAAACCAGGTTGGGAGGGTGGCCTAATGGTTCAGGTGTTTGCCTTGCAAGCGTAAGATGCAGGGTTTGAGTCTCACAAGGGATAATTGGCTAGGCTTAAAATGTCTTGCAAGGGCAGTTAGCTTAGTACTAATCTATGAACCAATATTTCTGCTTTTTGTTGCCTCAATCTTTCCCCTAAAGCTTTTGCTTACTACTGGTGTAGTGGCGGAGTGTACTTCTCTAACAGCTATTCTTTAGGCCAAAAATCTTTGGTCTTCTCTGTGTAAATGACTGCAAATCCCTCTGTTGTTCTCCTTCTGGACCTCTTTCCCTCTGTTTAGCTCTCCTTCTGGACCTCTTTCCCTCTGTTTAGCTCTAGTTCCCTTAAAGTTTTGTATTGTCTTCTAGTCAGTCTTACTCTTGACTCCATCTTGTGACATGCTTGTATTCAAATTCTCAAGGTTTCTTTTGCCTTATTCTATGCTTGTAATAAATCCTCTAGCACGACGTCCACTAATTTTATCAAAATTCTTTTAATCTGTTATTTGAACCCTTCACTTTGTAGTAAATGTATTGTGAGTCTCCACAATTGAGGAAGGAAATCATTTGTAGCCACTTGTATTATGACTCCTCTGTATGCATGATCCAAATGCATCATTGGCCCCAGTATCCTGTGTCCCATTATGTACATGTGCTCGTTAGTTACAGAAATCTGATCAATGTTCAACCAGGCTTGCTATTGAGGGCTATAGTATGTACATCTTGGGTCTTCCATCCTCTCCACTTTCCAACCAGATTTATTTAAAGCCATACTCCTCAGCTAGTATTTTGTCTTTCTGTCCCACCTGTAATCCCCCGATCCGATGCCTGATATCCTCAACCCCCCCCCAAGTTGGAAAAAATCATATTCCAGCCACCTGCTAGCATATATATAGCTCTTCAACAAAGTGTACTAATTTGGATAGGAGCATTTTTACAAAGGTATATAATCTCTGGGGGAATATAAATTGAAAGCAGTGTTAGTCTGATTCCCCCCATATATTCCTCACCTACCTGCTATGTAGCCTTTTCTGTCCACCAAAATGTTTTCCTCCTCCATTGCTGAGTGACAGTCTGTTAATATAACTCTACCACCCCTGTCGTATAGCTCCCCTGACAGTGATTGTGTCAGTGACTTGTAGCCTGTACACTCTAGTTTAATGTGCTCACCAGCAGCTGAATGAGTTTTTTGTAAAAGTGGTACTTGAACCTTTCCTTTTCTTGAAGATTGCCTAAAGGCATGAGACATCCTTTGTTTTTTGCATAAAAAAATGTTCGCTTGCAACTTTATGTATGCAAACACTTTTTTATGCAAAAGAACAAAGGTTGTTTTACATCATTTTGTAAAAATCATTTTAAAAATTGCTTCCGAGCACTGAAGTGTAAAAGTACACAGTCATGTTTATGGCATTAAAATTTATGGACAGGCAGGAGTTGCTTACATCACTTTGGGTGTTCAGCTGCAATTATGCTGGATTAGCGTGAGTAATTGTGTATTAGTTATGTAATTGCCAAACTGTTAATAACAGTTTGGCAAAAAACTAATACCCATGCTAATCCAACATAATTAGAGCTGAACACCCAAAGTGATGTATGCACCTCCTGCCCGCCCATCAATATTAATGTAGTAAATACAGCTGTGTACTTTCAGAGTTCCACATTTGGAAGCAAACTTTAAATGCAGTTTTTTTTAAAATGCAGCAAAATAAACTCTCATTTTCACACAAAAAATGCACACAACACTTTTTTGTGTGAAAAGCAGTTTGTTTCATGCATTTAAACATGATCTTTAAGATATTAAATCGTTTTTCTTTTTTAACCAAGTTCGTTAAGCAGTTAACATTCCACAAAATTAGTCTTAATTGATTGCATTATGTTGCATTAAGTTTTATTTGTTAGTCCCTTGCTATGAAACGTTATGTCACTCCAACTTAACTTTATATTTATACCACTTTTCTTAACTACCTGGAAAAACTTTTAATATTTTTATTGATCCAAAGTGTCTTATTTAGACATACTTTTGTTGTCTTCAGTGTTGGTGCACATGACTTAATTTCATACTTCTGTTAATAAAAAAATTAAACACAAAAAAAGAGTAGTAATCTAATATCTAAACTATGCACACACTTACAGCCTTCCAAGCAAAGGGCATTTTTTTTGTTGTTTTTTTGTTTTCAGCTCCTGAACCATATGTCACATTCCCATGCACTTTAGCTTGATGCAATTGAATAACATTGCAATTGAGACATGAGCCTCTCCCACACCTCCCTACACCACTTTAAAGCCACCCTCAACAGATATGTGCTTTTGAATTACTTTATTTTATCCAAGACTATTAATGAGTTTTCTTTGTTTACCATCCATACCTCTACCTTTTATTTTCCCTTACAGTTTGTACTTCAAGTTAGTTGATAAAGGTTCTGTCCATAGTATAGTCGATTTCCACCTAAAATGCTCCAAAAAAGCATCCCATCCCTAATTGCTTCTTACCTTTTCAACCACAGAACTCTTCTGCCCATAGTTTTCAGATGTCTATTGTTTAAGTAGTTCATAGTTTGCATCTTGTCATTAAACACCCTTGATGACACATAGGTTTTTGTCTCTTCCAATTAAAGTAAAATTTATTTTATTTGTTAGGGGCATGTTGTGATTCCAGATACGTTTGTTATTCAGCATGCTACCATTCTTTGCATTATTACATGTCACAGTACTACTTCCTCTCTTAATGGTGTAACCCTTAGTGAGAAACCCTAAAAACTTATTTCCCCTGTTCTTGGGTGATGTCAGACTTAGGGTATTCTTAGTGAGTTCACTATAGTACATTAAGGTAGAATAACAGGCCTAAAAATGTAGAGTCAGACTTGTGTTTTCGTGTATGCATTTAGGGAAAGGTGATTCAGTAGAAAGAAAAAGATAATCTTGCTTCTAACCATGAGATAACATTTTTCAAGGGAAAGCTACAGAATATTCCTTTCTCAATGCAAAGATATGTGTATGCAATAAGATGCTAGACAAAGAATAGACATTTAGGCACCGTGAGGCACATGCAAGACAAGGCTTGAAAACCAAGGCTAAAGAGGCATGTAAAACATTACAGGTTTTGGTATTATTATGAAATACTTCAGATGCAGTTGGTTGAGTCAGTTAAGTTAGCTTTTGGACTAATATGTGAAAGGTCTTTGCAGTACAGACACTTGAGCCTGAGTACAGAATCAGGTCAAATATCCATACTATTCAGGAGGAAAGACTGTTTCAGTTGATATTACTCAGGAGAATTAGAATATACCTGAAGAAACTTTGGATATATTTATGAGCACTGTTACTGTTAACCAGCATTCCAGAATTTCTACAGACTGTTATTGTTTATCAGCACTGTTATTGGAGATGGTATTTGCATGTTGTTAATATGTAATAAAGCATTTTTAACCAAGCTACAGCATGTTCAGAATTCATTCTGAAAAGTACAAAAAGACTTGGCCTATAAAGGAGAGACTGGCAGCTGTTCAGCCCAAGTTTGGGTAATTGACAAATAGACATTCATTCTAGTGTCATTTCAGTTGTTTTCAGTTAAATCCAGTATACTAGTCTTATCAATTCTTTCAAGGGCGAGCCTACCATTGATGGTGGGGATAACAGTTAAAGTAAGTCTCAAAACCCAATAGCAACCTTATCAGCAGTCAGACTACATGCATTCTACAGAACGGACTTCAGGGCAAAGTAAAAGCAGTCTGTAAGACTTTTTCTAGTCTGTCAGTAACTACAGCGGAAGTATTTCATAACAGACCTTTCAACAGCACATTAGTGCATTTGCAGACAGGAGACTGTGAATGCCATATAGAATAAGGCCACATCCGACAGCACTGCAGTTACTCCTTACAGCGCAGAGCTTTTTTTTAAGATACCACTAATATTTCAGATGTAAACTTCATACAGAATACAGCCTGAGCAGAACAGAACACGTACCTCTGTGTATAGTAACTGCACCTGTTAGACAGTTTGCTGAGCACCAGTGTTTTTTCAAAACACTACTTCAGGAAAAGTCTCAAAGAACATCAGCATATCAGCAGTGCTTCAGAAATTCTACAAACTTCTGCAGTGTTCCTTCAGAACATAAAAAATAAATTATCCAGTTAACAGCGACGTACTTCACCATCTCCATAAACTTTGAAGTTTCCAGTGTGATGTCACACAGCCAAGAAGCAAGAAAAAGTTTAAAAATCTGCAGACAGCAAGCCACATTAATCATAAAGCTGGTTTCTCCTGTAAATGTAAGAATGTTTGTACTTTTTATCTAAGTCAGACAGTAGTTATCAAAAAAGTTAAAATACATCAAGTACGGTATATTTTATAAATATGTCAATCAATACTTCTACAGTAAAGTCACCATTAAATGTTTTGTTTAAAGTTAAAAATTGGGTAAAGCAGTCTAAAAACTGTATTCCAGGTATGTTCATTTAAATTTAAAGGTTTTCCAGGAATGTTACATCTTTCCAGATGCAAAAGGGTTAAATCACAGAGGCACACTGCAACAGACACAGTGTTTAATGATTAGCAGAATATGTCAGCATCTATCAGTATGGTTTCAAACTTGACACAAATTCTTGTTGACAGTCTTCAGAACTCCATGTAAATGCTACAGCACATGTAATTCGAGGTACAGAGTTGAGTTGTAGTGTTGCATGTACAGACGTCAGCATTGTCAGTGTATGCAACATGCAGATTTCCAGATCAAATAGAATGTCTCAAGTTCATGTTATTTCAAAAACAGATATTCAGAATGCAATACATTTTAGTTTTATGTTTTCAGAAGCCAGTGCAAATATTGTATTGTGGGGGGATAAGAAGGTCTGATAAAGTAAACACCAACATAAATGATATACAGGTTTCAGGGAAAAGTAAAGAAGAAATGCATACCTTACCTTATGTCAGTGTTGTTACTAGTGTTTCAGGGAAAAGTAAAGAAGAAATGCATTCCATAGCTCATTTCAGTGTTGTGGCTAATTTTATAAATCAGATTTTTGGCTTGTTTGTAAAGGGTGTGGCTGTCGAGCACAAACCACATTATTTGTCTGTCATTGTTTCAGGGTAAAAGAAATTACAGTATTTCAATGTTTACAGAAGAGGAATCATTGAATAATGTTCTGATTAACAGTTACAATTATACCTACAATAGAAAACACAAATGGTGTTTTGTCAGGATTTAAAGGGTCAAAGACTACACTGGTTAACAGTTCAAAGTGTAACTGCTCCATACTAGGCATGGACATTTCTTCAGAGTTGTATTTGTTAGACTTCAGTAACAAGATTTTATGGAAAAATAAAAATACTACAGTATGCACAGTAGTGCACACAGATGACATGTAAGAATTTGCATGCAGTAAATTGTGCAAATGTACAGAATTTGAAGAATTGGTTACAACAGGAACAGGCAGATTTATGGATTAAAGATAAAATAAAGTCCAGTTCAGCTGACACAGGTGAAGTGCTCAGAAAGAAGTATTGGATGTGGCCAGTGAGAAAAAAAGGATAACAATTTGTGTAGGGTATACCAGCAATGACAGTTAAGTTAATTCATAGAGGAAAGGGTTTACAGTTACTGATTTGGCAAATTCATTTTTTGTGTTATTGTTTTGTTTAGCAGACATTAAGACCTTTGTATTATGGTAGTAAAGTCTTGCAGTGCATAAATAATATCTTGATACAGACGGAGACAAAAAGTATTCACAGATATTAAATGATTTGCTACATTACAGAATGTAAAATATAATGTCAGTGCTGCATTTTAGAAGTGACACTACAGTTAAAAGTTCAGATCCCATGGAAGAAAAGAGTGCATCATAAATATTGTGTCATTAAAGCCACAGGTTCAACTCCTATGTTGCACTGGTATACAGAAAGGGCAGAATAGTAAAAGTTCCAGAATTAGATCAGTCCAAATAAATGTGCTTAGTATATGAAGAAACTTCACATACTTGTATAAAGGACAGACAAACTTCCCAAATCCAATCAGTTCAACTCTAGTGATAAATGTGTATATGTAAATAGTTCAAGATTATATATATTTCATGCAGAAATCACAGTTTATTAGCACACCAGATCAGATTACATGCCAGGTCATCAAGCTGAATTAAAGACAGTACTGTATACCACAAATCAGTATGATAAAGATCAATTTAATATTTTTAGGTATAGTTTATCCAGTTACAGTTCTTACTATTTATCCAAGAAAATTGTAGACTAACGATAAATCCTTTCAACATTCAGTAGTACTGAAAAACATTAAATGACGTCAGCTAAAGGAACGGCTATGTTAAGCCAGTGGGCGGAGATTTATGTTATGACCTGATGGTCACAGAGTAAACGTAGAAAGTTCAGTAGTTGAAATTAATTTTATAGAGGTGCAGAACAGAAAAAGTGTTGAAATATTAACACATTGTTAGATTACTACATTAGTTTTTTTTTTTGAGGTTATGATAGAAAAAAATAATGCCACTGAGGTTTCCGTTTAATTTAATAATAAAGTTACAGCCTTTTCATTTCACTGTAGTACATTATCAGTTTGCTTACAGACTTACACAAATCTGTTTATTTCATGCAGAAACATGTAAATTAAGTCAGGGCAACAATCAGTGCTATCAGTTTATAAACCTGCAAATGTTATTTTATGGACCTGATACTCTTGTGCTTTGATAATATTGTTAAATAATTTCCAGTTTGATTGTACAGTTGTCCAGAATACAGAGAATTAAAATACCAGGTTCTTTTTAATGCCTACTGTGAAGAAACTGAAAATACTGTCATCTGAGTTAGCATATGTGGCAGGAGATTTGTGTATACTCTCAGATTAATTTATATAGTATGCCAGCATGTCTAATTGGGAAAATGTTAATTATTCTTCTTTCGGCTTTTCCCGGTTAGGGGTCGCCACAGCGGATCACCTGTTTCCATTTCTTCCTGTCCTTTACATCTTGCTCTGTCACACCAAACATCTGCATGTCCTCTCTAACCACATCCATAAACCTTATCTTAGGCCTTCCTCTTTTCGTCTTACCTGGCAGCTTCATCCTTAGCATCCTTTTCCCAATATACTCAGCATCCCTCCTCAGCACATATCCAAACCAACGCAATCTCTCCTCTCTGGCTTTGTCTCCAAACTGTCTAACCTGGTCTGACCCTCTAATATACTTATTCCTAATCCTGTCTACCCTCGTCACACCCAGTGCAAATCTTAACATCTTTAACTCTGCCACATCCAGCTCTGACTTCAGCCTTTTTGTCAATGCCACTGTCTCTAACCCATATAACATAGCTGGTCTCACTACCCTTTTGTAGACTTCCCTTTCACTCTATCTGATACTCATCTGTCACAAATCACTCCTGACACTCTTCTCCACCCACTCCACCCTGCTTGTACTCTCTTCTTCACCTCTCTTCCACACTTGCCATTACTCTGAACTGTTGATACCAAGTATTTAAACTCATCCACCTTCACCAATTCTACTCCCTGCATCCTCACCATTCCTCTGTCCTCCCTTTCATTCACACACATATATTCCATCTTAGTTCAGCTGACCGTCATTCCTCTCCTCTCAAGAGCATATCTCCACCTGTCCAGGGTCTCCTCAACCCGTTCCCTACTCTCACTATATATCACAATGTCATCTGCAAATATCATAGTCCACTGGGACTCCTGTCTATTCTCGTCTGTCAACCTGTCCATCACCAGTGCAAATAAGAAAGGGTCAGACCTGATCCTTGATGTAATCCCACCTCCACCTTAAACGCATCTGTCTCTCCCACTGCAGATCTCACTACTGTCACACAACCCTTGTACATATCCTGTACCACTCTTACATACTTCTCTGCCACTCCCGACTTCCTCATACAATACCACAACTCCTCTCTAGGCACCCTGTCATATGCTTTCTCTAAGTCCACAATGACACAATGCAACTCCTTCTGACCTTCTCTGTAGTTCTCCATCAACACTCTCAGAGCAAACATCACATCTGTAGTGCTCTTTCCTGGCATGAAACCATACTGTTGATCACTAATCATCACCTCCCTTCTTAACCTAGCTTCCACTACTCTTTCCCATAACTTCATGCTGTGACTGATCAGTTTTATCCCTCTGTAGTTACTACAGTTCTGCACATCACCCTTATTCTTAAAAATCAGTACCAAAACACTTTTTCTCCACTCCTCAGGCATCCTCTCACTTTCCAAGATTTCATTAAACAATCTGGTTATAAATTCCACTGCCATTTCTCCTAAACACCTCCAAGCTTCCACAGGTGTGTCATCAGGACCAACATCCTTTCCATTCTTCATCCTCTTCATAACTATCCTAACTTCCGCCTTGCTAATCCATTGCACTTCCTGATTCACTATCCCCCCATCATCCAACCTTCTCTCTCTCTCATTCTCTTCATTTATCAGCGCCTCAAAGTACTTCTTCCATCTGTTCAACACATTCTCCTCGCTAGTCAGTACGTTTCCCTCATTATCCTTTATCACCCTTACCTGCTGCACATCTTTCCTAGCCCGGTCCCTCTGTCTAGTCAATCGGTACATGTCCTTTTCTCCCTCCTTAGTGTCCAACCTTTCATACAACTCTCTATACGCCTTATCCTTTGCCTTTGCCACCTCTCTCTCGTTACAATGCACCTCATTTCCTTATACTCCTGTCTACTTTCTTCATCTCTCTGACAATCCCACTTCTTCGCCAACCTCTTTCTCCGTATACTCTCCTGTACTTCCTCATTCCACCACCAGGTCTCCTTGTCCTCCTTCCTCTGTCCAGATGTCACACCAAGCACCTTTCTAGCAGTCTCCCTTACTAGCTCTGCTGTAGTTACCCAGCTATTCGGTAACACTTCACTGCCAACCAGTGCCTGTCTTAACTCTTCCCTGAACTCCACCTCACAATCACCCTTTTTCACTTTTCACCATTTGATCCTTGGTGCTGCCCTCACACTCTCCTCCTCCTCTTAATCACCAATGCCATTCTGCAGACCACCATTCTATGCTGCCTAACTACACTTTCCCCCGTCACCACTTTACAGTCTCCAGTCTCCTTCAAACTAGCCCTCCTGCATAGGATATAATCCACCTGTGTGCATCTCCCTCCACTCTTGTATGTCATCCTCTGCTCCTCCCTCTTGTTAAAATACGTATTCACCACAGCCATGTCATCCTTTTTGCAAAATCCACAACCATCTGACCTTCTGCATTCCTTTCCTTAACACCATACCTACCCATCACTTCCTCATCCCCTCTGTTCCCTTCACCAACATGCTCATTGAAATCTGCTCCGATACCACTCTCTCACCCTTGGGTACAGTCATCATCACTTCATCCAACTCACTCCAAAATTTTTCTTTCTCATCCATCACACACCCAACTTGCGGCGCAGATGCACTAACAACATTCATCATTACACCCTCAATTTCCAGCTTCATAAACATCACTCTATCCGACACTCTTTTCACCTCCAAAACACTCTTGGTATACCGTTCCTTCAGGATAACCCCTACCCCATTTCTCCTCCCATCCACACCATGATAGAACAATTTGAACCCACTTCCAATACACCTGGCCTTACTTCCCTTCCACCTGGTCTCTTGTACACACAATATATCAACCTTCCTTCTGTCCATCATATCAACTAGCTCTCTCCCTATACCAGTCATGCTGCCAACATTCAAAGTTCCTACCCGCACTACCACACTCCTAACCTTTCTCCTCTCTTCCTGCCTTCGAGCATGCCTTCCCCCTCTTCTTCTCCTTATCCTCCTTCGGCCAACAATAGCCCAATTTCCGCCAGTACCCTGTCGGCTAACTGTACTGGTGGCGGTCATTGTTAACCCGGGCGTCGACCGATCCAGTATGTAAAATCTGTATTGGTTTCCGCATATCTCATTTGGCAGATGTTTTATGCCGGATGCCTTTCCTGATGCAACCCTCCCCATTTATCCGGGCTTGGAACTGGCACAAAGAAATGCACTGGCTTGTGCATCCCCAGTGGCTTGGCTGGGTTGTGAAATTGTGAAAATGTAAATAAGTTTTTAAAATGTTGAGTATTTTTCTGTTTATATAGAATGTTCAAAGAATCTGTCAATATTTTGATACGTTTTAATTGTACTTGTTTGAGAGGAAGATTCTAAAGTACTGTGGAGAATCAGCTGAACAGTAGGTGATGTCATTAGAATGTTCCTGGTTACAAAGTGATTATTTGAACAGCTGATTGACAGAAAAAGAACTTTTTCAAACAGCTGACTGTTATATATTTTTTTTAAAATAAGGAAGTTAGTCAAGTACTTTGCTGTTAATCACGTGTTGAGCAGTTTGTGAAGAGTTGCAGTCAGTTGCAGAGAACAGTGCTCTCCAGTGATACCCAAAGAAAACAGAACACACCAAAAACTGTAAGCCTGCCTTTGCCTTGCTGTTATGTGTTAGGTTAGATTAGATCAGGGACAGTAGTTAGATTAGGAAAATTTAGTTATTCAGATAGAGTTTTTTCTAGAATGATGAACTTGTATCCTACAATTTAATTTTACATTTCTGGTATGTATTGAAAGTTATTGATTTACATTGGTGTAATCATTTTACTTCTTATTAAATGTTTTTCATTACTTTCCATTGTGGCTGGAAGTCCGTGTGTTCTTTAGAGATTAGAGAGTGCTTATACCTGTTTGATATTCCCTGAGTCAACTTGAAGGCCTGGTCGCTTCTGGTCATAACTATCATTTATTTTGATATTTAATCTACTATATCAGTTACCTACCATATCTTCTATTCATTCTTGATGCCTGTGTAGCAGTAACGCTAAGGCTATACCTTACTTTCAGAATCTTTAATCTGCTGCCGTCTTTCTCTCTACTGCAAAACTGCAATACTATATTGTTTACACATTTGATATTATCCCGTGTCATCAACTGTATTCTTGTTTGGCTTGCATACTTAATACTTGTTATACAGATGATGGATTTTATCTATTTTATTTTATTGCCTATTCTGTAATGTGTTCTGTACCATTGCTGCTTGATTTTTATGTTTCGATTCTGTAGCTTTATCATGTTTGGTTTTGGAGCTTTTCTCCCCTGGCCTCTACTGAAAATGGGCTCACCCTAGCCCAGTAGACCTCCCGGTAAACAAATGCAAATAGGTAAATAAATAAATAATTTTCATAACTGGATACCCCTTTAGAAGGGCATGATTGGTGGCAAATGTTTTCCTCAGTACAGGAATGGAGATGATGATAGTTTTATTCATATTTTTGAGAGGGTATGTAGACAATATGATGGTGACCGTGAGCTCTGGATTCTGCTCTTGACTCCTTTATTCCATGGTAAAGTTGTTCAGGCCATGTCAAAATTGTCTGACGTAGATTGTTTGAATTATGATAAAGTTAAGACTGGTCTTCTAGATTGTTTTAAACTAACACCCGAAGCTTATAGAAAAAAAAATTCATGAACATAGATGCAAGGCAGATGAAAGTGTATGTGATTATATACTGCTGACTTAAGTACTTCCTTTCACAGATTTTCACAGATGGGTGAGTGGGTGTCAAGTCGCCACTTTTGAGGGACTGGTAGACCTTGTGGTGAAAGAACAAGCCCTCAATACTTTGCCTGATGACATGAGATTCTAGTTAGCAAACTGTGAGTGCAACTATGCATAGGAGTTGGGGAGAAAAAGGAATCTGTACTTGGCAAGCAGAGCACCACTACATAAGAAAGGGATACCCAGTGCTGTACATGAACATAAGGGAACCCCGGGGGGGGCAGTTTAAACCACTCCAACAGAGTACACCAGTAACTGGGGAACTATTAATCCAAGTGTTCATTTAGGGCTAGATGTTTCAAGTGTAACTAGAGTGGGGACACAGCAGTCAAATGTCCATCGAGGCAAGGTGAGAAACAAAGTAAGGGAGCAGTAAGGGTGGATGACAAACTGCCAGTGGTAAGTTGTTTAGAAACAACTAGGGTGCCAAATTATCACCAAAATTTATATCCTATCTTAGTAATTGGTAAACAGGTAACTTCTAAGAGGAACACAGCTTCTAATAGAACCATTGTGAGGCCTGCAGTGGTATAAAAAAGCAATACTTGCTTGGGCAGTCCACTGCAGACAGAACAATGGGAGAGACCCCATTTCAGATACCTTTGGCTAGGGTTCATCTTCACTGGGAGCGTGGAATAGGAAGCAAGCAAGTATGTGTGTGTTCAAGAATATTCCTGCAGATGTCCTGATAAAGAATTACTTTGATGATACAGTACCTTGTGCACATGCAGTGACACGCAGACAGGCTTGGAGAAACATATACAGTGCAATGGATAAGTATTTGCCCTCTTCCTGATTTCTTATTTTTTTGCATGTTTGTCACACTTAAATGTTTCAGATCATCAAACAAATATAAATTTTAGACAAAGATAACCCAAGTAAACCCAAAATGGAGTTTTTAAGTGATGATTTTATTTATTAAGGAAAAAGAACTATCCAAACCTACATGGCCCTATGTGAAAAATTAATTGTCCCCTAAACCTAATAACTGGTTGAGCCACCCTTAGCAGCAATCAACTGCAATCAAGCGTTTGTGATAACTGGCAATGAGTCTTTCACATCGTTGTTGAGGAATTTTGGCCCACTCTTCTTTGCAGAATTGTTTTAATTCAGCCATATTAGAGGGTTTCTGAGCATGAACTGCCTTTTTAAGGTCATGCCACAGCATCTCAATTGGATTCAAGTCCGAACTATAACTAGGCCACTCCAAAACATTTATTTTGTTTTTTTTTTTTAACCCATTCAGAGGTGGACTTCCTGGTGTATTTTGGATCATTGCCCTGCTGCAGAACCCAAGTGCGCTTCAACTTGATGTCATGAACTGATGGCCGGACATTCTCCTTCAGGATTTTTAGGTAGATAGCAGAATTCGTGGATGTTCTTCGTGTTTCACTGTTGCAGTCATCACATTTGGATTATCTGCCTGCAGGTAGCTCTCAGCCGGCCTGAATACCAGATTCTTGGGATTTCTGCGTCAGATGCTGTCGCTTCTTCCATGACGTCAGGCTGTCAGGGGTATAAAACATGCAGCCAATGCCATTACATCAGTCTTTCTTGCCGTGCGGTGCCCGAAGCAGAAGCAATTCGCAAGTGCCGGTCGGCCGACTCCTAAAATTGTCGTTTTTCAAGTTTCAGACCTGAAGTCTTCTAAAAGATAAGTACGCCGTTGGGGATCCTTTTTTCTTGCTCTAACCGATGTCAGAAAAAATTAATAATTGTCTTGCCTGTGAAAACAAATACCTCACAGAGATTTTCATTCTTACTGCGTCACCTGTTTAGGCCCAGACCACGACGTCCCTCGCTCTCAGTTTTGTGCCTTGTTCAACACCCGAACTATTCGTCCTCAGGCTATTTTTGTAGCTAAATTCTTTTGCTGTTGATCTACGTACTCTGAAATGACTTTGGAAAGCCATCCGACTACCGATCTTCCAAAAAAGTAAGGATAAAGACAGAGACAGACCGCATAGGTCCAAGTCTGCTGACGACGCTAACATTAAGCTAGTCGCCACTCCGCCAGTACTCAGTGAGGCGCTTTCGCAGCCCCTGATACCCGTTTCTACAGATTCGCAGGCTTCTACTGAGACCCATTCGGAGTCCGGTATGCCACAAGATGCTTCTTCGACTATAGAACCTGTGGATGTCTCTACCTTGGGTGGCTCTGGAGCCGCTGTGCAGGCACCGGCTTCTGAGGGTGTTTTCAGGCCTTCCAATCTTCATGTTAAACCGACAACTTCTTTTCAAACCAAAAATATTGTATTTCTCAGGCCTAAAGTTCACACTACGCCTAGGAAACCGATGACCAAAGCGCATTCTAAGGCCCACATGCCACAAAAACAAATGATTAGAATGGCTGAGGACCTCGTTAATTAGGGGAAGTCAGCCTTCCCCCTCAAAAAGACCCAGAACTGATTTTCCTTCTGATTCTTCTGAACAGAAATCTGATTTCTCTGATACTTCTGATTTCCAGGACATACCCTTATCTACCTATGAGGATTCTGATGCAGAGGATTCCATTCCTTCTGCTTCCCCTCCAGAAGATGTTTCCTTTGGTGAAACCCTGCACACCCTTAGAGAACATTTCCTCTGGGAGAGCCAGGACTACTCCCAGTCCAAAAAGAGACTCAGGGAATTTTTAAGCTTGCCTCAGCGCAGGCCTCTAGCTATCCCTCCTGTCCTGGAAATTGTAGATGATTGTTTTCCTGGAATCCAGTCTTACCCCTGATACCTTGCCTCCAGCTCTCAGGAAACCTGACAGGTACTACAGACTGCCTGACTCCCACAAATTCCTTTTTAGGAATCCTACTGCAGATCCAGAGACCATTTCCCAGGAACCTAAAGGCATTAAGGCTACAACTGCCAAAAATCCTACCCCTTCAGACAGGGATTCCAGGGCATTAGATAGATGGGGGAAGAAAAGTATACACCTCTGCTACGCTTGCCATTAGGGCTTTAAATTGCCAGTTTCATATGTTAAGTATCAGCAGCATGTTATAGAGCTAATTAAACAAAAAAATGTTGTTGAGTCCTGACTATGCAGAACACAAAGATTTACAAGAGTTAATGCATTCTGCTAACCAAGTTGGTGAACATACTTTACAGTGTGGGTTTGATACTTTAGAAGCATCTTGCAGGGCTGCTGTCACTGTGTCTGTTCTTAGAAGACATGCTTGGCTTAAGGAACAGAACTTGCCAGATCATGTCAAAGCAAAATTACTGGATGCACCATTAAATCAAGAGCGTCTGTTTGGTAATAAAACAGAAGTCGTCCACAAAAGAATGGAGGAGAAAGCTAAATGTATGCAAACTCTTAATTTCTTACAAGTACAGCCACCTAGATTCAGTAGGCATTGGCCTTCAAAATAATGGTATTTTCCAGTTCCTACCAGGCCTTCTCAGTCCAAACCCAGGGGCAGCAGACCACCAAGACTTCAGTCTCAGCTTATGCACAAATCTAAGCAATGGAGTGCTCCCATGTCCAAAACAGGGAGTAGTAAGCCTCCATCCTATGGTAAAATTGCACAATGACTTCTTAACTCTTCCAAGCCTTGCCCAAGTACTTGCACCTTTACGAGGAAAACTTGCACTGCATGCCAAAAACTAACAATAAATTACCCAAGACAAATGGGTATTAAACATTGTTTCCAAGGGATGCAATTTCCAGTTCCACTCCCATCCATAAGCGGATGGCCAGACCTCCCCCCAAACCAGTGGGCAGAGGCCCAAAAGCAAGTACTCTCTCTTCTCAGTTTCAAGGCTATTCAACCTGTCCCAGCAGAAAAAAAGGGACAATGTTTTTACTCCAGACTGTTTCTGTTCCCCAGAAAAGAAAACTCTTGGCGTCCTATCCTGGATATGTCTGTTCTCAACACCTTTTTGGTGGTTCCAAAATTCAAAATGCTAATTCTCCAACAGCTGCTTCCTATGCTAGCCAAGGACTCCTGGCTAGTAACCCTAGATTTAAAAGAAGCTTATCTGCACATCCCCATAAGGGAATCTTGCAGGAAATACCGACGATTCAGAGCAGGCTCTATGCACTATCAGTTCTCTGCACTTCCCTTTGGCTTATCTACTGCACCCAGGGTATTCACAACGTGCCTAGCTCCAGCCATTGCATATTGCAGACAGAGAGGAATTCAGATTTACCCATACTTGGACAATTGCCTGATTCAGGTGGACAGTCAGGAATTGCTACTTCAGCACCTGGCATTTGTAAAGAGACTTCTAACTTCATTGGGGTACACCATCAACGAAAAGAGATCACAGCTAGTACCCAGCCAACAGATTGTATTCCTGGGAGCAAGCTTGAACACAACTTCCCAGATGGCATTCCTCACTCCAGAGAAACTATTTCAATCTACTGGCCACCAAAACCCGGCTATCTTCAAGAAAAATACTGCAAGCCCTAGGGTTCATGGCCTCTTGCATTCTACTAATTCCATATGCAAGACTGCATATGAGAAAACTTCAATGGTACCTAAAAAGTCTATGGTGTCAACATTTTCAGGACCTGGAAACAAGGATTCCTATCATTCCTTTTCTAAGGACACAGAGTTCCTTTGGTGGGCAGAGGCCTGCAACCACAACAAGGGCCTCCCTTTCAGTCTACCCCCTGCTGCCCAAACCCTAACAACAGATGCATCAGACTATGCATGGGGGGGCTCACATGGCAGGGCAGTGCATTCAGGGCAAATGGGACCCAAAGCTAATGCACCTGCATATCAATCAAAAAGAAATGTTAGCTGCACAGAATGCTCTGACAGCCTTCAAAGGCCTTATTCTTCCAGGACAACTATTGGTAAAGACATACAACACCACAGTTATGTGGTATATAAACAAGCAGGGGGGAACCCATTCCTACCCACTCTGCAGACTAGCCATGGCTCTGTGGTACACAGCCTTGAGCAACCAAGTGCACTTACAAGCTCAATTCCTGCCAGGCAAACTAAATTCACTGGCAGACGACTTAAGCAGAAATCTCATGGACCCACACGAGTGGAAACTGGAATCCAAAATATTCAAGCTTTTGAGGAACAGATGGGGGACACCAGAGGTGGACCTTTTTGATTCCCTTCAAAACTATCAATTGAGCAAATATTGCACCAGAACTCCCCACAGCCAAGCTTGAAAAGTGGATGCTGTGTCCTTCACCTGGGAAAGCCTCTCAGTCTATGCCTTTCCCCCTCTGCCACTCCTCTAGAAGGTTCTACTAAAAATCAAACAGGACAAGCCAAGGACAATCCTGATTGCGCCAGACAGGCCACACCAGCACTGGTACCCTCTTTTGCGCAGTATGACAGTGCTACAACCATGTCAACTGCCTCAGACTCCTTCCCTGCTGTCACAGCAGGCAGGCCAGGTTCTGCACCCTCAGCTACAGACCCTGAACCTTGCAGCCTGACTAATCCCCTGAATTCAACACCAGCAACCCTCAGTAAGCAGGTGCTGCATGTCATTCTTGGGGCAAGGAGGCCTAGTACTAGAAAATCCTATTTGGAAAAATGGAAAAGATACTGTTTCTGGAGCCAGTCTCAGGGAATGGGCACAACTGTGCCCAGCTTACCTCATATACTAGATTACTTAACAGAAATGCTCCACAAAGGCCTATCCTTCTCTTCAATTAAGATTCATGCCTCTGCCATCTCAGCCCATTATAATACTGAGCCACCCCTCTTCTCTCATCCTCTGGTAAAACAGTTCCTGAGAGGAGCCAAAAATCTAAGACACCCCCCCCCAGGAGAGTTCCCACTCCAGCCTGGGACCTTAAGTTTGTATTAGAAAAGCTCACACGTCCGCCCTTTGAACCTGCTGCCACAGCAGAGTTAAAATTCCTCTCATGGAAAACAGCTTTACTTCTAGCCATCACTTCAGCAAGAAGAGTGTCTGAATTGCAGGCCCTTATGGCAGTGGAACCCTTCATTATCTTCCATGCAGACAGGTTTTCCCTCAGGACTAACCCATCTTTTATGCCCAAGGTGGTGTCCAGTGTGGCTTTAAACCAGTCCATTCATTTGCCAACCTTTTTTCCTAATCCTCAGAATAAAGGGGAAAGGATCCTGCATTCCCTGGACGTGCACAGGCAGCTCGGGTTCTATCTGGACAGGACTAAGCCTTTCAGAAAGTCTGACCAGCTGCTAGTCAGCTTTGCTGCAGGGGCAGAGGGCAAGGCCATTTCAAAGCAAACCATTTCTAAATGGATAGCACACTGCATCCATTTCTGCTACAAACACCATGGGAAACCTACACCACAGGGGATCCGAACTCATTCCACTAGGGCTACATCTACCTCTACAGCATTTCTCAGGGGAGTCCCTACCAGGGACATTCTGGAAGTTGCAACCTGGAGCTCTGTGCACACTTTCACCAGGCACTACCGCTTGTCTATATTTTCTGAATCCAGAGCTGGATTTGCCACAGCAGTCTTACAGGGCCTGATTGCCAGCCCTAATGCTTCATAACTACCTCCACCCTTCCTTAGCTTTGGGACTCAACCCAAATGTGATTACTGCAAAAGTGAAACACAAAGAACATAGTACAGTTGTGTACACTTACAATAAATGTAGATGTTCGAGTGTATTCACTGTTGCAGTCCTGGTTACCCTCCCTCCAGCCCCCTGACTTCTCTTGACTTCTATCCTATCTTTTTTGTCTGGCATATCTTCTGTCATTGGTATTTGTTTTTTGTTGGGAGTATTACATACCATCTAATTGCTTCCTATTTTGGGGGCACCTGACATCTGGGGCAAGAAAAACTGATGTAATGGCGTTGGCTGCATGTTTTATACCCCTTACGGCCTGATGTCATGGAAGAAGCAGCAGCAACTGAAGCAGAAATCCCAAGACTCTGGTATTCAGGCCGGTTGAGGGCTACCTGCAGGCAGATGACCCAAATGTGATAACTGCAACAGTGAATACACTTGAACATATAAATTTATGGTAAGTGTACACAACTGTACTTTCCATCAATCACAGCAAGTCATCCAGTTCCAGAAGCAGCAAAGCAGCCCCAGAGCATCACACTACCACCACCATGTTTGACTTGTTGGTGTGGTGATCTTTTTCTGAAATGCTGTTACTTTTACGCCAGATGTAACTGGACCCACACCTTCCAAAAAGTTCACATTTTGTTTCGGCAGGCCATAGAATATTTTCCCAAAAGTCGTGGGGGTCATCAAGATTTTATTTGGCAAAAGTGAGACGAGCCTTTATGTTCTTTTTGGTCAGCCATGGTTTTCACTTTGGAAGTCTGCCATGCATGCCATTTTTGCCCAGTCTCTTTCTTATGGTTGTCTCATGTGAACACTGACCTTAACTGAGTCAAGTGAGACCTGCAGTTCTCTAGATGTTGTACTGGGTTCTTTTGCGACCTTTTGGATGAGTCATTGCTGCACTCTTGGGGTAATTTTTGTAGGCCGGCCACTCCTGGGAAGGTTCTCCACTGTTCTATGTTTTCTCCATTTGTGGATAATGGCTCTCACCGTGGTTCGCTGGAGTCCCAAAGCTTTAGAAATGTCATTGTAACCTTTTCCAGACTGTAAGATGTCAATTACTTTGTTTGTCATCTGTTCCGAAATTTCTTTAGATCACAGCATGATGTCTTCCTTTTTGGGATCTTTTGGCCTACTTCACTTTGTCTGACAAGTTCTATGTAAGTGATCTCTTGATTCAACAGGTCTGGCAGTAATCAGGCCTGGGTGTGGCTAATGAAATTGAACTCAGCTTTCCCAAAAATGTGATTAACCACAGTTACGTCATGATTTAACAAGGGGGGCAATTACTTTTTCACGTAGGACCATGTAGGTTTGGATATTTTTTTTCCTTAAATAAATAAAATAATCACTTAAAAACTGCATTTTATGCTTACATGGGTTATCTTTGTCTAATATTTAAATTTGTTTGATGATCTGAAACATTTACGTGTGACAAACATGCAAAGAAATAAGAAATCAGGAAGGGGACAAATACTTTTTCATTGCACTGTAGTTCCAGTAGTCTGGGAGAGACCCAGAAAGATTTCATACCTGAAGCTGGGACTGGAGTGGTGGCTGTTTCAGAGAAGGTGCTATCTTGTAGCACTAAGTCTAAATGTGAGCCACAGCTGCTTGCGGGGTACTGATGTTCCCTTGGACATGGTGAGGATGGAGGTGAGTGGTGGAACTCAGAGTGACAGCGAGGAGCAACTGTCAGACATTACTTGACTTCCTGTGGAAGGGGAGCTTGTGTTTAAGAATATTCCTGCAGATGTCCTGATAGGGAGTGACTGTGATGATGCAGTGACACACAACCAATCTTGGAGACAGGCATGTAGGTCCGGTAGTCTGGGAGAGAACCTGACAGATCTCATACCTGAAGCTAGGACTAGTGTGGTGGCTGTTTTAGAAAAGGAGCTATCCTGTAGTAGTAAGTCTGAAAGTAAGCCACAGCTCCTGGGAGGTACTAATGTTCCCTTGGACATGGTAACTGCAGGGATGGAGGGGAGTGATGATACCCAGATTGACAGTGAGGTACACCTGTCAGAAGATGCTAGGCTTCCTGCAAAAGGGGAGCTTGGGAGGGTCGCAAATGTACAGTTGAGACAGGCTCAACTTATGAACCCTGCAGTACAAAGCTTGGGGGAGATACCTAAGGAAGCACCTCAGGTTCAAGGAAGAGGGGAGTCTGTATACAGGAACAAAGGTTTGTTATGTAAAGTGTGGACTTCTGGAGGAGGGCTAGAAGGCGTAGTAGTATGGCAGTTGGTAGAGCCTTGAACCTGCCATCTGCCACTTCTAGTTATAGTCCCTGATATTCCTTGGGAAGGGGATATTAAGGCAGAGAAGGAAGGTTTGTTGCATAGAAAGTGGAGTCCTAATGGAAGGCGGGAAGGTGAGGTAGTGCGTCAGTTGGTAGAGCCTAGAGCCTACCATCTGCCACTGCTAGCTATAGATCCTGATATTTCTTGGGAGAGGATGTTAAGGCAGAGAAGGAAAGTGTTTGGCATAGAAAGTGGACTCCTAAGGGAGGGCTGGAAGGTGAGATAGTGCAGCAGTTGGTAGAGCCTAGAGCCCACCTTCTGCCACTTCAAGCTAAAGTCCCTAATATTCCTTTTGCAGGTGATATTGATGTAGAAAAGGTGACAAGTACTTTGCTAGGAATCTTAGAGTAGGTTTTCCACGGGAGATACTGACTGAGCAAGATGCCACCTTCATATCAGACCTACTGATTTGTCTGTGGAAGTGTTGTGGGGTGAAACATTTAAAGACCACCCCCTACTTTCCCCAGACTAATGGTCTTGTGGAGAGGTTAAACTCTACATTGAAGACTATGCTACGGGCATTTGCAGACCAACATGTTAAGGAGGTCTTGGACAGATTAAGGAGGGTAGGATTAACCATTAAACCCAGTAAGTGTCAGGTGGGTATGGCAGAGGTCACTTACTTAGGGCACAGAGCGGGAAGTGGTAAAATTAGGCCAGAACCTATCAAGGTGGAAGCAGTCCAAGCGTGGCCAGTTCCAGTTGCTAAGAAACAAGTGAGAGCATTTTAGGGACAGCAGGGTACTATAGGAAATGTGTGCCCAATTATGGTACCATAGCTGCACCCCTTACAGACTCAACTAGGAAGAATAACGTGGACAAAGTAGTGTGGACCACAGATTGTGAACAGACATTCCAAAAACTAAGAGATTTTGGGAAGACTCCCTGTGTTAGGCAGCTGAGATTACAATAAAGAATTTATTGTACAGGTAGATGCTTCAGATTATGGTGTGAGGGCTGTACTTAGCCAAGTTTCTTCAGAAGAACACTGCAGTGGGGTTAATAATGCCAATACAAATGGATTGCCTAAGAGAGGAGTAGGTTAATATTCCCAGGTAGACCCATTTTTCTCAAGCTTCAATTTTCAAGGGTCACTTGAAAGCTGTGCTCGAGTCATAGGGGGAGAAATGTGAAGAAACTGAAACCACTGTCATCTGTGTTAGCATGTCTGGCAGGAGATTTTTGTATATTCTCAGATTAACTTGTATTGTATGCCAGCATGTCTAATTGTGGAAATGTAAATAACTTTAAAAGGTTGAGTATTTCTCTGTTTACACAGAATGTTCAAAGAATCTGTCAGTATTTTGATACATTTCTAATTGCACATGGTTGAGAGAGAGATTCTAAAGTACTGTGGAGAATCAGCTGAACAGTAGGTGATGTCATTAAATGTTCCTGTTTGCTAGGTTATTATTTGAATAGCTGATTGACAGGAAAAGTAACTTTTTCAAACAGCTTACTGTTTTCTTTTAATATGGCAGTTAGTCAATTACTGTGCAGTTAGTCAAGCTGCTGAGCATTTTGTGAAGAGTTGCAGTCACAGTGCTGTGCAGTGATACCCAAAGAAAAGAGAACTCACCAAAAACTGTAAGCCTGCCTTTGCCTTGCTGTTATGTGTTGAATTAGATCAGAGACACTATTCTCTAGTTAGATTAGGAAAGTTTCGTTATTCAGATAGAGTTTTTCTAGAATGATGGACTTGTATCCTACAATTTAATTTTACATTTCTGGTGATTGAATTCTGGTGTTTATTGAAAGTTATTGATTTACATTCTAGTAATCATTTTACTTATTATTAATTATTTTTCATTACTTTCCATTGTGGCTGGAAATCAGTATGTTCTGTAGAGATTAGAGAGTGCTTATACCTGTTTGATACTCCCCAGGTAACCTCTAAGGCCTGCTCGCTTCTGGTAATAGCTATCATTTATTTTGATATTTAATTTTCATAATTGGACAACCGTTTAGAAGGGCATGAAGAGCTGATTGGTGGCAGCATTACTGTATTATTTTTGGGAAGAGACACAGCTGGAAATCTGTGTCAGGCTTTCTCAGAAGTGCTTGGATGTGTGAGATTTATATTTACTTTGAGTGCGAGTGCATCAGAGATCTTAAACTGGGACACATTGCTCTGAAGTGTGTAATAAGGGGTTACATTAGGGGTAGACAGAAGTGTACAGTCCAGTCCCACATTATTGAGCATGTTCTTATTGTGCTCTTAGGGGATAATTGTGAAATATTCCTCCTTTTTAAGTGACATTTTCACATTGGAGTCAGTAGTGAGAATTGATGCTCCTTAGTTACTGACCCAGGGTAGCGGGGGACATCACATTTAATTGGTGGCAATCTGATGATTATTGGCCAGATTTCACACCTACAACCCCCCCCCCCCCCCCCCCAAGGTTTAAACCGTAGCATTAAGTGCAAGGTAGTTTTAAAATACAGACAGAATTTTTATAAGTGTAAATGATTTACAAAATGCTTCTGGATGCTCAGTAGAAGTTTACTAGAACTATTTTCTAAGTTTTTCACAAAACATATTTATGTTTGCACAATTATTTACTTTGTGTGTTTTTACAGAATTTGTACGAGTTAGGAGCAATTTTTTTATCAGTTTTTAATCAGTCCTTATATGAACAAAAACTGTGAATTGGTTAGAGCGGTTATGTGCTTAATTAACTGTGTTATTTAACCACTAATTTGATGATGTTTGTTTGTTCTGATGAAGACTAACAAGTCAAAAGAGCTCAACCTGTGATTAAACTTTTTTTTTCCTCATTCCATTATCTCCAGTGGTTTACTTTTTGTTTTTTGATACTTGTATAAAGGGAAGGCAAGTAAAAGTTCCAGAATTAGATCAGTTCAAATAAATGTATATACTATATGAAGAAACCACATAATTGTATAAAGGGCAGACAGGTAAATTCCACAGTCAGACCAGTTCAACACTAGTAATAAATGTGCATATGTAAATGGTTCAAGATTGTATGTATTTCTTGCAGAAATTACAGTTTAACAGGGACACCAGATCAGATTACAGGCCAGCTCAGGGAGCTAAATTAAAGACAGTACTGTATGCCATAAAAGAGTATGGTAAAGATCAATTTAATATTCTTAGTGACAGTTTATGCATTTACAGTTCTTACTGTTTATCCAAGAAAATTGTAGACAGTAATGATAAATCCTTTCAGCATTTAGTAGTACTGAAAAAAAATTAAATGATGTTGGCTAAAGGAGCGGCTATATTAAGACAGTGGGTGAAGATTTATGTTATGACCTGAGGGTCACAGAGTAAACTTAAAAAGTTCAATAGTTAAGATAAATTCTATAAAGGTTTAGAAACACAGAAAGTGTTAAAATATTAATACAGTGTTAGATTACTACTTTAGTTTCATTTGAGGTTATGACAGGAAAAACAATGACACTGAGGTTTCCGTTTGGTTTAATAATAAAGTTAAAGCATTTCCATTTTACTGTAGTACATTAGTATTTTGTTTACAGATTCACAAGAATTTATGTTTATTTCATGCAGAAAAATGTAAATGAATTTAGGGCAACAAGCAGTGCTATTAGTTTATAATTGTTAAAGCTGCAAATGTTATTCTAAGGACCTGATACTGTTTTTGTTCTTTTCAAATTTTACTAAATAATTTCCAGGTTGATTGTCCAGTTCAATTTTAAATACAGTCCATAATATCTGTCACCCAGCCTTGCACAAAAGATGGAAAAGGGGAGGTTTGGAAGGTCTAAGCAAAAACATGACACACAAAAGGAAAACAGCCTCCAATACCTCAACAGTGACTGGGATAATCTAAACTTGGCAAGAGCTGTGGTGCACAAGTTGACTGTCTACAGAAAAACTGTGTAATACAGATGTGCTTATGTAAGTTAAAGTTAAAGGTAGTATGTAAATGTTCTCATATTTTCAGACAGTTGTTTAACAGTACTAGTTTTTAGTTTCTGTTTATCTATATTCAGATAATACTGACAGAAAAAGGTTCTAATAGTTTAGTTTGCAGAATATAACATTTACCACTTTTCAGTTATGCTTTTATCTGTGTTTAGGTAACACTGGCCAAATATATTCCTTTAGTATTAGTTTAGTTAGTTTCCAGAATATACACTGCTATTTTTAATGTTCAGTATAAATATGTAAATTTCAGTCAAGGTTCAGAATGACATTCATACTCAGTTATGCATTCAGTATATTACATTTCAGTCAAACCTCAGAATATAATGTCAATGTAAATTTCAGTTAAGTTTCAGAATATCAAATTAATACACAATTATGAGTTCAGTGTAGTACATTTCAATCACATTTCAGAATATAACATTCTTGCTCAGTTACAACAAGCAATTACATCACACTTCACACGATTCAGTCATTAACTTAAGGGTAAAGTGACAGAATTATTTGTAAACAGTATTACTACATCACACATCACATTATTCAGTCATTAGTTTTAAGGGTAAAGTGGCAGAATTATTTGTAACATGCTTATTAAAATAAATTATCTAAAGAATAGGCAGTTATAGTTATTTAATACACTCAAGGCATAACAGGGCAGGCTTAATATATTAATTAATTTACAGATTAAAGCGCATGTTATGTAATTATTGTACATTTGACCTAAAGTTAAAAGGACACTGGCAGAGTATGCCAAAGTATAGATCTGAAATACAGAACACATAGGTTCTAGTAAACTATTACAGCCCATAAATATTTATAGGATATTTAAGACACAAATTTAGAAGGCAGACATCTATTACAGCACATAGAAATTAAAAAGGTAAATAGAATTAACAAATCTAGAAGAAAATTTACAGACACAAGTTAATGCAGTATATGCTAATTATGCTTCAAATCAGTTGTAAAGGTATCCCCCTAGTGCTGATTTCAATTAGTCTACAGAAAATAGCCATCATGCTTGATAGGCTATATAATGAAAAAGGAAATGGACTAAACAGTACAATGTTTGAGGATTTAAATCAGTGGACAACAGGGAAAGGTTTCATTTGCTATAAGAGAGAGACAGCATGGTACGCTAAGCCTCCATTTTATAAGGAAGAAAATGTAGGCAATAGACAGTGTAATTTTAGCATTGCAGTATAAAGAGACAGAGCAGAAAATAGGCAGGGTCAACAGTTCTTACTCTAACTTAACTGAAGACTGACAGAGACAGGTTGAGGATGTGTACAGCATTTTCTCCATGCTGTTTCTGAAATGACAGGGTTGAAAGAATTACCTGGCCTAATCGGTTTTAGAAATCACAGAATTAAAAGACACTGAGTTTTATAATAATGTGCAGGTTTTAGATATATCCTAGTTAATGGGGTAATTGCTGGAGCAGGTATATTTCCTGCATATGGAGCTGTTAAAACTATTTGAAAATTATGTAAATTAGCCAAATTGCTGTAAGTATTAGCTAATAGTACTTTTGAGAACATAAAGGACATCACTATTTATCAGGACACATCTGCAGATTGTGAGTAAGGTGGCATAAAGGCAGTATATTCAAAGCAGATTACAGTAGTTAGTAATACTGATATGAGGTAACTGCAAAAGAAAGACCCTGTAAACTTTTGTCAGGGACCTCCTGGGAGCTTTTGGGCTGAGAGTATTCTTGCTGAGATCACTACAGTACATTAAGGTAGAATAATAAGGCTGAAAATATAAAGTCAGACTTGTGTTTTCATGTATGCATTCAGTTTTTGGGAAAGACAGGTAGAAAGGAAAAGATAATCTTGCTGGCTAAGCATGGGATGTGCAGAAATAACAGTTTTCAAGGAAAAGCTCCAGAATGTTCCTTTCTCAAGGGAAAGATATGTGCACTTACAGTGAAATGCTAGATAAAGAATAGACAGGCACTGTGAAGCGCATGCAAGACAAAGCTTGAAAATCAAGGCAAGACAGGCATGTAAAACATTACAGGGTTTTGGTATTATTAGGAAATACTTCAGGCATGGTCAGTTGAGTCAGTTAAGTTAGCTTTTGGACTAATATGCAAAAGGTCTTTGCAGTACAGACACTTGGGCTTGAGTCAGGTCAAATATCCATACTAGTCAGGAGGAAAAGAATGTTTCAGTTGATATTATTCAGGAGAATTAGAATATATTTGCAGAAACTTTAGATATATTTATCAGCGCTGTCACTGTTATCCACCGTTCCAGAATTTCTGCATAGTTATTGTTTATCAGCACTGTTATTGGAGACAGTATTCAGGTATTGTTAACATCTAATGAAGCATTTTTAACAGAACTGCAGCGTGTGCAGTATTCATTCTGAAAAGTACAAAAATACTTTGCCCATAAAGGAGAGACTGGCACCTGTTCAGCACAAGTTTGGGTAATTAACAAATAAAGACATTCATTCCAGTCTTATTTCAGCTGTTTCCAGTGAAATCCAGTATAGTACAGTCTTATCAATTCTTTCAGGTGTTATCATTGTTGACCTGTTCCTATGCAACATTTTCAATTATCAGGGCTATTTAAACTTTGGCAGGGATTACATAAAATCCTGTAGGATTCTATAGGTATTCCTCTGCCCTGAAAAAAATACAGCAAGTGTAAAGGGAAGAGCTGGTACATTGCTAATATTTAACAAATAAAATTTTAAGATCAGCTCCATGCTTGGTGCAAGCACTTAACCCCTAACTAAGTATAATATGTACTACATAATCAGCATCAATTCCATACCACAAGACTGAAGAAAGATAATGAGAGCAAAGCATTGACTATTTAGAGTGGTGTACACAGTCACAGTCTATAAAAATTAATTCAGATCATTATATAAATCCTCTAACCATTGTCAGTATCTTGTGTAGTGTCAGTACCTTGCTTCAGTCGTATTAGATAAAGTAATTTCAAAAGGAGAAGTTAAGAGTTTGCTTGATCCATGACCTTTGCCCCACCATTTGCAGTGCCTGCATAGAATTAACATTATCCTTCATCATTCTGTATTTTTTAAATAAAGGAAACAATTCATGCTTAATTCTTTAAGGTTGGGGCTTGTTGCTAATCTCTCTGGGTAGTTTAATGCTGCATGGAACCACTTTCACATGTGTTTCCAGTCCCTAGCTTATTTAATTGTGCTAATGTGTCTTGTGGGGATGCAAAGGTTTTTACTTCACCTGGGAAAATGAGTTTAATGTTCACAAGGTAGATAAGCTTTAAATGGATCCCTTTTACTTTATATGCTTTTGCACTAGGACCAGTGCCAATCTCTTCCTTCAGATTGCTGCCAAAAAGTCCCATTCTGTGTAAACTCTGTTGTTTCTGGATTTCAGATGTAAGCCTCGTTTCCATAGTCATGAAAAGATTTTTTTTCCTTTATCATTTATGTATCAAAATTGACTTATATTGGTCATGGAGGATGTCTCATTTGTCTGGCTGGGTTCCATGCTGTACGGTGCAGCTCACTTAGTAGCAGTCTCTCCTGTGGGTAACTAGATCCAAAACACTGTTTGTCTTTTCACAAAAGTTAAACAATCTCTTTCTTGTAACAATTCAAATATTCCTTCTGGATCTGTCTTATTGATTCATTATGGTTCCTTCTTGATAATTTGACTTTGGTTTCAGTAGCTTCTAGTCTTGCCTTTAGCAGCTCATTATTTTTTATAAATCCATGCATTGTCTGCATGTTCATTTACTACTTCAGCTACTTTACTGATTTAGTCTGTATCCTTCATGTAGATTTATTTTACCGCCTCAAAAAACACTTATTTGAATGTTACATTTCTGTCCTGCAGGTCCATTCCATGGATATCTGCATGAGTGTTTTTTTTTTTTTTTTTTTTTTACCACCAGCGACCTTTCCTCACACACTTGCATAGCCTGCATCCTAATACACCTCTCTTTACTAGTTTTTGTGGACATCCTCATTAAGCTATGATTGCACATATTGGCCTGTTATTTATAGGATCACTTTAAGTGACATTTTTGCAGTTATGTCTATGGTATTGCTATTTAATTTAGATATTAATAGCTAATTGAAGGAGTGGTCAGAAAAGGCTGTTTAAACAGTTCATTCCATGCCAGAAGTCATATTATTTTGTATTTGATAAATTCAGAAGAGGAAATGTATGTTTTGTGGAACATTCTGAGACAGTTTAATTTTTTTTCTGGATGTAAATGAAGATGAAATAAAGATTGTTATGGGTAAACTATGTAATTACACCTGAATTGCTTCAGCAAGACCCATATTTATGAGGACATGATAAGATGAAGTATATAGGATTCTGTCATGGCAGCTGAGGATATGTAGGAAGAGACTAAACAAAAGATAACAAAAATATTGAGAAGCTGTAAGCTGCTGATTGTGTATGTGGATACTAAGAAGCAAGCAGTGAAAATGTTTCTAGTCCATTTCATTTTATATACAGATCAGACATATTTTTATCAACCAGAGGCGAAACCATGGACCATAATTAAAAAAAAAATAATTGAAAGAATTTATTAGGGAGGGGAAAGATGACAAAAGTTGTATGGTTAAGTTAATTCTTTCCAAAGAACAAGGTGGTTTAAGATTGCTTGCTTTTAAGGGATATTTTTGAGCTATGCATTTAAGACTCGAGTGAATAACGCAATCAGGTTATAAATCAGAGTGGAAAGGGGGTGATTATGAAAGTGAAGGACAGTTTGAGAAATAGAGAGTAGGATTTTGGATATCAGTCCTTAAGGAGCAGATCAAAGCCATATGCATTGATCTTGAATATTATATTCATACAGTAACAAAGTATTATAAGAACTAAGCCAGCAAGTGAATGGAGAAAGGATTGTTTGCCAGTAGGAATGACTGCAAGTAGGAGTATAGAGAATAGGCAATAGAGGGCTGGAATTTACTGTAGAAAATTAGCAAGGGAACCAAGATATTGGGAGAAAATAACTAGGCAAGGAAGAGTAATAAAGAGGAATGAGGCCAAGCAGAACTTTAGACTGTAGGTTAGAGACTGCCTTCCCTACCAGGGATTGCCAGAGTTATAGGCAGAGAGAAAGAGGTGGGTGGTGCTGAATGACTGACCTGCTCTAGCAGAGAGAATAACTGAGCCTAAAACAAAAGCTGCTTTTAAAAAAGGGATAATTAGTAGGGCATATCAAATATTGCATGATAACTATTAAGAGTCAAAGGAGGTTAGAAAAGACTGGAAGGAGAGAATGGAAAGGCAGTATACAAAGGAACATTGGGAGGACATCTGTGTGGCTCCCAAGTATGCAACAGAGTTCAGAAGGTTTAGGATTTTTGCCTGGAAATGTTTCCATAGGTATTTTTATACCCCTAGCAGACTTCAGAGAATTTTTTCAGGTATGTAACAAACGCTGGAGGCGTGATGGGACAGAGAAAGGTAATTTGGAAAATCTTTTTGGAATGTAGATAAGGAAATGATTCTTTTGAGCTGGGCTATAGGAACTGAATTGCCCAGACATGGTATGGCCTTACTAAGTTTAATGTAGTTGTCTGCTGAAAAAAACTATTTCTAGAAAATGGAAATCAGAATATAAATTGAGTACTAACTAGAATAAAGGAGATAAAAGTCCCAGAGATGGGATCTTTAGAAAAGGGAAGGAGCAAACTACACAAAAGTAAATGGAATTTGTGGATTTTGCTGATTGAGGGCTCAGTGTCTGTTATTCTAAAAGTGTATTAATTCTGGTTTAAGCACTTGGGTTTGAGGCCAGTTATTTTACATTAAGAGGGTTCGTGTTCTGCACTCTTGTGGGAGGAGAGGCTGGACTCTGTCCTTCTGAGCTGGGAATTTCTGGTTAAAGCTTATAGTGCCTGCATATTTGAACTGCTTCTTACTGAAATTGGTACACCTCGTTTGCTGTAGCATAGACTAGATCCAGACCTGCTGAATCTAGCTTTGTTTGTATAACTTGAGCACTAATCCAGGCATTCTTTAAAGTATTCAGTTGTATTTATTACTGCTGGTAGTAACTTGATTAAAGTGTAGCTATCATTTCTAAGTCTTTTGGATTAAGCACTTGGGCTTCAGACCAGTTGTTTTACATTAGGAAGGTTTGTGGCCTGCACTGTGGTGGCAGGACAGGTAGCTTACATCCTTCTAAGTTAGGAACTGCTGATTGAGAGCTCAGTGTCTGTTATTCTAAAAGTTTATTAGTTCTGGTTTAAAGGCCAGTTATTTTACGTTAAGAAGGATTGCGGTCTGCACTCTTGTGGGAGGAGAGGCTGGACTCTGCCCTTCTGAGCAGGGAATTTCTGGTTAAAGGCTTATAGTGCCTGCATATTCTGTTTCTTACTGAAATTGGTACACCTTGTTTGCTGTAGCATAGACTAGATCCAGGCCTGCTGAATCTAGCTTTATTTGTATGCTTGTTGTTTGTTTATTTCCCTGAAACGCTAATTCCACCTAAAACACGGCCTTTTAGCACTTCTGTGGATCCCTAGTGATATCTGCATTGCTTACTGTACTTATTTCCTTGTTTCACTTGAAAGAAAGTTACTGTTTTTTGCATTTAAGTTACCTGTAACACATTGCATTTAAGTTACCTGTCACTTGCTCACTAAAGCAATTATATAAGTCAGCTCTAAAAAATTAAAAGCACTACACCCTCACAAACTCCCTTGAGTACCTTGTTCCCCATTGGCCCTTTTTTCAATTATAAAGGAATTCCCAATACTATTCTAGCATGTCCAAAGGTCAGTTGTCAATCTCCTCTCCGGTCCAGCAGGTGAATCTGGGAATCTTGAGGCAATGTTACAACTGCCTCATGTACACAGACAACCCTCTCCTCCTCCCAACAAATTCCAACACATGTGAGAGATGCAACCATATAGCCAAACTGGAGGCTAAGCTCTCTCAACTCAGTACTGGCGTAACCAGTCAGGAGGAGAAGGAAACCACACTCACTACAATTCCAGTCTGACATAGACCTACCACGACAACAAACCAAACACATAAACACACAAAAACATACTCGGAGGCTCTAAATAAAAATCTGCCTAAGCAGCAGAGACCTCCAAAGCAGACACCCAAGCAACCGCTACCCCAAAACAAAACACGTGCAACACATAACTCACAAAGCCAGTGTGCCGAACAGTCACAGCCCTTAAGGCTAAACAACACACCTGATACACTTGTAATAGGTGACTCTATCATCAGGCACACTAGGGACGGCTTGCACCTGTCACCCCTGGACTTTCGGATATTGGCAAAGGCTCTTGCTACCCCCATAGTGCCTTTTTTAGGCAAGGCTCAAAAGACAAACCCACCTCCATAGGTATCACAAGGGATAAGAAACTAAGAGTGATGCTGCTCAACGCCAGAAGTCTAAACCCCAAGATGCACGCACTCGAAACTCTCCTTAGCATGGAGAACATCGATATCTGTGCAGTAACAGAAACCTGGTTCAAGGCTCCCGAGAGCACCCCAGCACTACCAGGTTATACCTCATACCATGCTTTTCGGCCCCAAAACTTGGACCGAACCACAAAAGGAGGGGAGTATCAATATTTGTCAAAGATAACCACACCTCCAGGTTGGTGGCACAGCACGAAGCATCAGAGACTATCCATGTGCAACTAACTGTGGGTAAAACTGCCTTCCAGTTTATAGCCTGCTACAGACCACCCTCCCAAACACAAGAACCCCACTTGGCCTTCCTGAGAATACTGGAAAATATGAAGGTCTCTCCAAACACCATTATATTGGGCGACTTCAACTACCCAAACATAGACTGGGAGCATTACTCTAGCTCCAACACCCTAGCCCAAAGGTTCCTAGAATTTATAAACTCACATGTTATGGAACAACTTGTTACCACTCCCACAAGAGGGGAAAACATACTGGACCTGCCTGATCATCACCAACATGGGGACACTATGCTCCAGACCAGAAGTGTATCCCTCACTGGTAAGATCAGACCATAAACTAATCTCACTGGATATTCACATCCCGACCTCACCCCCTGCCCAGAAAACCGCAGTGAAAAACTTCTCTAAAGCAAAGTTCACACGCCTCAAAACCAAGGCAAAATCCTTCAAAGCCCCTGGGCCTGTGGAAAATATGGCCTAGACCGCAGAATCCTTTATAAACGCATTCTATGAACACCTTCAGGAATGCATGGATCATACAATCCCAAATAAAACCAAGACCCAATCCTCCAAAGGCAGACGTCCTGTCTGGTGGACCCCAGCCATAAACAAACTATACAATAGAAGGAGGAAGCTACTACATGATAGAGCAAAATCCCAGAAAGGGAAGGCATCTCTGATCAGTATTAGCAAAAAACTATGGGCACTCATAAAATCGTCTAAGGCCAGCTTCGAGAGAAAAATTGCACAGGACACTAAGGATAATCACAAGGCTTTCTTTAGTTATGTTAGGAACCTGGGTGGGAATTCCCAGATATGCTCAGAATTAGTCCAAAATGACAAAAATACACCGAGCCCACAGACATTGCCAACATCCTAGCTGACAGGTTCAGTGCAAACTTCTCCCCCCTCCCCACCAAAAGGGCAAATATCTATCCCAACAGAGTGCTGCCCCCCTGACATCTCAGATGCTCAGGTAAGAGCCGCCTTCTCCAAAGCAAAAACACAGCATCAATGGGACCAGATGGTGTCCCGGGCTGTGTCCTACATGAACTCCAAGAAGAGCTAAACCCAAACATAAAACTACTGTTCAGTCTTAGCCTTACTACAGGATATGTACCCAAAGAGTGGCGTGCAGCAACAGTGGTCCCTCTCCACAAAGGTGGTGCCTCAATGGATCCTGGAAACTATCGCCCCATAAGCCTGACTAGCTTGGTCTGCAAAGCTATGGAAAGGATCATCATGGACCACATAAATAAAGATATTGGGGACCTACAGACACTGGATCCTACCCAGTTTGGCTTTGTTAAGGGCAGATCCTGCCTCTTAAACCTGGTCGATTTCTTTGAAACAGTCACCAAGGCCATTGACGAGGGGAAGGGGGTCCACACAGCCTACCTGGACCTCGCAAAGCCTTCGATACAATACCCCACTCGGGCATTATAGATAAGCTCACCAGCTTAAATATAAACCCCTATGTCACTAGATGGGTTGCAAACTGGCTCAAGGACAGAACCCACATGGTTAGAATTGCTGGAGCCATGTCAGACTCCAAATCAGTTACAAGTGGCATCCCACAAGGCTCAGTCCTGGGACCTCTCTTGTTCGGTATATATTTCTCGGTACAGGCCAACACGGAAGGACTGTGGCTGACCAAGTTCACAGATGACTGCAAACTGGGCGCCATAATCAACTCTCCAGCCGACACAAGCATCCTCCAAAAGGGCCTCATAGAAACAAACAACTGGTGCCAGAGCCATGGCCTCAAGCTAAACGCAAAAAGTGTATAGTCATCCCTTTAGCAAAAACAAAGTGCCCACAAATTACCACATAGGTGGTAATCCATTAAGTACAGAAGAAGTCATTAGGGACCTGGGGACCCAAGTTGATAGCAATCTCTCATTTGACAACCACGTGGCCAAAGTGGTTAGAAAAACATTTTATATAGCCCACCTAATCATGAAGGGATTCACATCTAGATCAGAGAGGTCATCGTGCCTCTTTACTCATCCCTCATCAGGCCCATAATTGAGTACAATGCCCCTTTTGGGATGTACCTTACCAGACACCTGCAGCAACTGGAAAGACCCCAAAAGTACCTCACCAAGAGGATCAAAGGGCTCAAACAGATGCCATATGCTGCCCGGTTAAAGAAACTCCAGCTCTACTCAGTGGCATACCGCCTGCTCAGAGGCGATCTGTGCCTGACGTATAAAGCCATGTCCAACCCAGAATTAATGGACATGCTGCACCTCAGAAAATCCAAATCCCATCGAGCTACGCTCGAGAGACTTGAACCTCAGCACTGAAATAAATAGGACATGCTGGAGGGACAGATTCATAACCCAGAGGCTCCCTTCACTCTGGAATAAAATCCCAGTCCAGGTTAGGCAGAGTCCCACACTGACTCTCTTCAAGAGGAATCTTGATGAGTGGATGGGAGATCGTAGGTTTACCCCGGGTATCACTTCTGTGTCACTGTTAGACAGAGGCACAGTATACTAACCTCGAAAAAGGGCATAGCAAAATTAATTTAAAATGGGTGGCGAAAGCCAAACACACTCTGGCTAGGCTTATAAATGCCCTAGGGCAGATAGCCTAGTATGAACCTATGAACCTATGAATACATGCAGAATAAGGTTTGAAAGGAGTAGTGAGATTTAAGGGAAGGCAATAATTGAGGAAATTATGGAGTGAATGCTTGTTTAAAAGAAAACATGGCATGTAAAATGCATGGAAATGAACAGTGTTTACTATGGTTTATTTTCTTTTCTATTAGTGTATGTACCTATGTCACTGTCTATAAGATCATTTAATAAAGGTGTTAAAAAAACTTTAGTATTTATATTATGCTTTCATGTTTTTCAATGCATCATATATCTCCTTGGCTACTTTTTTGTATCTGTTAATCACAGATAGGCCATTATTTATATGTACTTTACTTCTCTCCTTTAAGTAACCCTTCTCCATTTATTTAATTTTATTCAAAGCACTCAGTATATCCTCTTAAATTTGTTTAGTCACTGATTTCCATTTCTGTGTTGTGTTTTCACTGCCAGTAGTATTAAATGTAATGAGGCCGTGCTGTGTTTTGGCACTTCTCACCCTTAACACAAACTTAAAATCATCACTTTTTTAGTTACTACATATTATTCCCAACAATTGTATCAAAGCACTCTGTAAGTAATCATTAACTTCAATCAACTCCTACATTCATAAAATACGTTTTCCCAGTTTCCTCCTCCTCTTCCCCTTCAAATCTCTAACTCCTGCATTCATAAAATACGTTTTCCCAGTTTCCTCCTCCTCTTCCCCTTCAAATCTCTAATGCCCATTCTCCACTTAGAGGGAAATCCTTTCAGTTCTACCCAATGTATAAATTACCCATGCAGACATTTCCATGACATTATCCTGAACCATTTGGAGTTTTTTGCATATGCAAGTTTCTGCCCATTTGACTGTTTTCTTCTGATTCTTGCAGTCATCATGCAAAATCTTATGTCTTACGTACTATCCATTTTTGATCACAGCCTCTGCTCTTAGCTACATCAGGAATTCCACCAGAATTAGTCTTTCTTTTTGACTACAGTACAGTTCCTGATATGCGAGAGACCGTCAATAACCTGCTTCATTTCCTCTTACTCTGTTATTTTTCCCTCCTGATGCATTTTTGCCTAGTACCTTAATTCCTTAGCCAGTATTCTTTGGTTACTTCTAACCACTTCTTGTTTATTTTGTGTATCCTTAGTACTATATATCCCTATATGGAAGAATCTCCTTGCTCCAGTCTTTACTTATTTAAAAGTGAAAGAAACTGTTATAATGTTTGGTGTCGTTATTACTGTTTTTCTTAGTGGCTTGTATCCAGTAATCTCTTGTTATCCTTCATACTTTCCCTTTTTACTACCATCATCTTTTTTCACTTTGATCTGTATCCTTAAGCATGTGTTATGCATACAAACCTCAGTTGTAATGCCTTAAAATACTCCTTGAAATATAGTACTCATAATTTGCCCTTTCCCCGTAAGAAGAATCAGCCTATCCCAAACAACTGCTGTCGTTTTCTACTCCCAGATAAGCTCTTTAAGTTCCTTATTAATCTTTTTGCACATATAGTGCTATACCTGCAATCTCCAGTCCATACCTACATCATGAGCTCCATAATATGAACCTACCCTAGCACATGTATAGCCCTGCTGAGCGCTCACTATTGAAATTAGAAATATATCCTTCAGCTTAGCATCTAGAGATGCACAATTATGATCGCTGAATGCCACAACTGTGCGTTAACTGCAAACAGTAAAACAGTACAGCTGCCATTACAAAAACACAAGCTTTTCAAGGATATGTTTTTGTTTCATCTAGTTGATCCCCAAGCCACCAAAGACGCATATGTGAAAAAGAGCAGAAAACTCTTGCAGTACATACACCATTGGTGGTACAGTGGTGATTATAAAATTAAAAGTAAACATGTTATTTTTGTATTTATTAATTTAATTAATTGATGAACAACTGCCATTGGGCGGCCACGGTGGTGCAGTGGTTAGTGTTGCCGCCTCATAGCAAGAGGTTCTCCGGTTCGATCCTCAGCTGGAGTGCCTTCTGTGCAGAGTCTGCATGTCCTCCCTGTGGTCGCGTGGGTTTCCAGTTTCCTCCCACATCCCAAAGACATGCTGTAGGTGGATTGGACACACTAAATTGGCCCTAGGTGTGAATGCGTGTGTGTGTGTATGTGTGTGCCTTCTGTGGAAGGTTGGGCGCCGGGCTGGCAACTCGACACCGTAAAACTCCACTGCCAATCATGAGCGGACGGTGATCAGCTGTGGCGACCCCTAACCGGGAAAAGCCGAAAGAAGAAGAAGAAGATGAACAACTGCCATTAATAGGCTATACAACAGGAGAAAGAAAATGCTGTCTAAGAGTAGGAGGGAATGGTCTCAAAACTGGAAACACTCCCTCCTCAACTTAAACAAGCAAATAAGACTCCTAGTGAAGTCCTGCAAAGTTGACTATGAATCCAAATTAAGTTCCCTAACTAAGGATAACCCCAAGGTGTTCTTTAGTTACATCTGTAACCTGAAAGGTAAGGCCCAGATTTGCACTGAACTCATAGTTAATGGTACTGCATGTACAGAACCTGTGGATATAGCAAACCTGCTGGCTGACAGGTTCAGTGAAAACTTCATTCCCTTGTCCCTGCCGCATATACTCCAAAGCATCCCTAACAGCTGTCCCCCAACTATGATCTCCAAGGAACAGGTCTTAAATGCTCTTTCCAAGGCCGAAAACACAGCCTCTAGGGTCCAAACAACATCCCGTGCTGTGTTCTACATGGGTTAAAACAGGAATTAGCATCACCATTGGGCAAGCTTTTCAATCACACTCTAAGCACTGGCTTCATCCCAGCAGAACGGGAAAGAGCTACCATCGTCCCTTTGCACAAAGGGGATGCATCCACGGACCATGGGAACTATAGACCCATTAGCCTGACCAGCCTTATACGCAAGGCCATGGAAAAACATCATGGACCTTAAAGATACAGGAAATCTCCAAACACACTACACCAACCAGTTTGGCTTTGTCAAGGGGAGATCATGCCTCTTAAACTTGGTGAACTTCTTCGAGACAGTCTCAAAAGGCCTAGAGGAAGGCATATCTGTGCATGCAGCCAATCTAGACTTAGCCGAGGCCTTTGACACAATCCTCCATTCAGACATCATTGATAAACTGTGGGTATCAACCCCATATATTGTCAGGTGGATTGCAACCTGGCTGACTGATGGAACACACAGGGGACTCCACCTCCTCCAGCAGACCCATAATCAGTGGTGTTCCACAGGGATAGGTTCTGGGACCCCTACTGTTCAGAATCTACTTCTCCAAAGTACAGGCTAAAATTAAAGGACTGTTGCTGACAAAGTTTGCTGATGACTGCAAACTGGGAGTGATCATTGAAACCCCTAGCAATGTCAACATCCTGCAAGAAGATCTTATGCAGATTAACGAATGGTGCCAAAATCATGGTCTTAATGCAAAAAATGCATTAACATGCCTTTCAGCCTGGGTCATGTTCCTGCCAACAAACACATCAATAGTACACTAAGCATGCAGTCTGTCGTGAGAGATCAGGGCACACAGGTCAACAGCAACATTAACGTCAATCACAATGTCTCCACAGTGGTAAGAAGGGCATTTTATGTTGCTCATCTCATAAATAATGGCATTGACTCCAGAAAAAAAAAGAGGTTATAAACTCCCCTGTACTCTTCCTTCACCAGGCCAATAATAGAGTACAACGCTGCCTTTTGTATGTTCCTTTCCAAATACCTGCAGCAATTGGAGAGACCACAAAGGTTCCTTACAAAGAAAATTCAGGATCTTCAAGATCTGTCTTATGCGAACAGACTGAAATCATTGTCACTTTACTCTGTGTCATACGGACTGTTCAGAGGTGACTTTGCCTTGCATGTAGAGCAATCTCTGACCCAGTTTTATTGCAAATGCTGCACATTCACAAGTCAAGTGGCACATGGGTCACCTGCTCAAGGGACTTTAACATGGCATCTGACATCAACAGAACTTGCTGGAGAGACAGATTTGTTTCACAGAGGTTGCCCTACCTTTGGAACAAGCTTCCTATTAATGTTAAACAAAGCCCCTCATTGGCCCTATTTAAGTGTAATTTGGATGACTGGATGGGTAACCAGAAATTTACCCTGGGTGGTCCACCTGTGTCCCTCTTGGACAGGGGCAGTAGGTGCTGATTTTAGTGTCTGCTTGAACCAAACACCCTTGGGAAGACAGGTTGAACTTGCCTAGGCTTGTAAGAGCCCTAGGGCCGTTAGAATAGTAAGATTCTCTCTCTCTTTATATATATGTATATATATATATATATATGTGTGTGTGTGTGTGTGTGTGTGTGTGTGTATATATATATATATATATATATATATATATATATATATATATATCTATATATAGTTTCACTATCCAGGTAAGCACTCTGGTTAGGAATGGCTTGTGTCCCATTTTAAATCAAATTATAGATGTATGCCATATTATTACTTTTGGTAACTTGACCAAGACTGAATTGATGACACTACTTGGAATAATGCTAGAGAAATTCTTAGTGATAACTGGTGTGTTCTATCACCATTTTAATTTGCTTAGCAGTGAAATATGCATAAGTTTCTTGTGTATGCCAATATGTTTAGAAATGAAAGGACAACTCTGTACTCAGGTCAGGAATGGATGGTGACTCAAATGCAGTGGTCAGTTAGTGAGGTGTGATTGTTTTTTTTATGCCAAAGTATGAATGTACCTTATTAATATTTATGATAATAACTTGACACCCACCAAAAAGTAAATAACTCAACAAGTCACTGAGAAGGCGAATAGCCGCGTTACCAGATGTGGTAATAAAATCTAAGTGCTTGCAGAGCAGATTGTGGATTTATTTGATTATTTGATTGGTGCCAAGTTGTATTTGTTGATATTTTGTGATGGTAATAACTTGATCCAGATGCAAAAGTTTTCATTGATACCTGCTGTCTGCCTACTACCAGTTTACAGATATTTATACTTGTTTAGTAGTAAAATATGTATATATGCATAAATATAATTCTTTAAATGTTCCAGGCATTGCCCATCTAGGCGCATTGTTTAACAGTATTGTACATGCCCAGTCACCATTGAGGACAGGGATGGCTCCTCAGACAAATAGGGTATCCATTACAAATGAAAGTGTGTTTTTTTTCTGGAGATATTATGATCTATATGTCATACATTAATTATATTAATAACTCGAATCAGAGCGTGTTTGTATGGTACTCAGTGGTATCAAATGAAATCATACACTATGATTAAAAAAATACTTTGCACTGATAGTTGGTGTGTAACTAGCACTGCCTTGCAGTTATTTACATTTATTTGTCCATTAAATATGCCGATATACATACCATTCATAATTAAGCCAATATTTCAAAAAATGGAGTGACATCTGCAAAACTGCTTTGCAGCAAAATGGGTACATGTTTGGGAACAAAAGTCAGTGATAGTTGGTATCAATCTACAGTGGTTACAAAGCTGTTAATACTTCTTTGCATAATTATAATAATTACGTGTACATATTATCAAATTACTTGTTCAGTATAAAATTACCATTATGTTTGTCTGATGTATTAAGATCACATTTGTGAAGACAGGTGTGCACTAATTAGCTTTCTTATTTTAACTTTAGTTGTTAAGATATGTATAGTTGTTTACAGCTAGGTTGTAAAACTGCATTCTCAGGAATCTAGCTCAGGTGAAATCTTTCCAGACAGGAAATCTGCAGGTCTCTGAGAGTGTGAAATTCATCTCAGGCTAAGTAAGGAAGGGCTGATTGTCTTCCACAACTTCTCATCTGGCTGTTAAAATATGCCCGCCCTACATACATAAGCAAGGGAATTCTAAACATTTTTACTGCCTGTTGCTTATTGTTCTGTCCATATCCATGATCATAACCTTCCTGTCTCGTATCTCCTTAATTATTTTTTGCCTTAGTCTACTTTCACAAGTATTTCTGTGTGATCTCTGAACTTTTGACTAGCACTGACTGTGTAGTAGAAAGTATTGTCTTGTGGTTTTAATTATTTATTATTAAATATTTTAAAACCTTTTAACTGTGGCTGGTTTGTGTAGAGATAAGTTAATCTCTAGAGTACATTGCATGTATATAAGGATCCTGTACCAAGTCACTCTAATAAGCCTTGAGACTGTTTAGTCATACTACCAATTGGATAATAATATTGCACAGTAATAACTGGACACCCTTTTAAGGGCCTTTGAGTAGTTGAAAAGTATTAGTGGGTGGTGGCAAGTGGAACTACCATATAGTCTGGGAGAAAGGGGCACAGCTGGAGAAACTGTGCCAGCCTTCCCCAGGAATGTCTGTGTGGTTGTATAAACTCTTATCTTAAAGTGCTACTTGGGCAGGGACACGAAGCACTGGTTGGACAGAGAGGGTGCTAGAGGTTTTAGCTTGCCCACTAGGCTGAGATATGGACCCTATAGCTGTGCCAGCGGAGAGTCTTTTTGGGGAGATGAAGAGCAAGGGAGCAACCAGCCCCAGACTGAGTGTGATATCTGTGTGGTCTTAAGGGATATTGCACTTTACTTTGTGTATTTGTTGTCCTTTCCTCATATATAAGACACCTTCTCTGGTGTTAGTGGTGAGGATTGAGGCTCCTTAATTGCTGGGCCAGGGCACGGGCTTCACATATTAATTGGTGACAGTGGTTGGGATATCCTCACATATTAATTGTTTGGCAGCGGTGGGATATCCACATCACATATAAATTAGCTGGCAAATACTAATTGGCTTGTAGTGGTGTGGATAGAGTGAATCCTGTAGCTTGTGTACAGTGAGCTTTGAAGGTGTTTTTGTACTCTAAAACAGCCATGCAGTGAATACTCAGAGTTCAGATCACAATTGTTTTATTTCTTTTGTTACCTTAGTTAGTCAGGGTGGGCAGGCAGCATGTCAGGTGAGGAGTATGGAAAGCTGACAAGGAGCCAGCTGGCAGAGATGTGCCAGGCTAGGGGACTGGTGCATGGAAACCTGACTAAGGCAGACCTGATTGCAGCCTTGGTTACAGCTACATCAGAAAACAGCAACCAGGAAGACAGTCAGACTGGCAGTGGAGATATAATACCCTCAGAGAGTGGACAGCTCAACCTTTCTGCATTGGACTTAAAAATCAAGCTGGAGCTAAAGAGACTTGAGTTGGAGGCCAGGCATGTGGAATTAGAAGCAGCTGAGAGACTGAGGTGTCTAGATAGTGAGGAGAATGAGAAACGGCTACACCTAGAAGCTGAGGAAAAAGAGAAGCAGAGACAGCATGAGAAGGAGATGCTAACTCTTCGCCAGCATCATGGAGGTAATGGGGAAGGGAGTAACTGGACCCCAGAAGCACAAAAGGTCAGTAAATGTCTTCCACAGTTTAAAGAGGGGGATAGTTTTCATAGTTTCATTCATATGTTTGAGAGGGTATGTAAACAGTATGAAGTTGACCAATGGCTCTGGGTATGGTTCCTGACCACCTTACTCCATGGTAAAGCTGTAACTGTATTATATAAAATGTCTGACATTGCATGTTTTGATTATACTGCTGTACAAAATTGTCTATTAGAGTTTTTTAAGCTAACACCTGAAACGTATAGGAAAAAGTTTCATGAGCATAGACGTAAGGCAGATGAAAGTGTGTGTGAATATGTTGCTGAATTGAGCACTTATTTCCATAGGTGGGTGACTGGATGTCAGGTCACCACTTTTGAAGGGCAGGCAGACCTTTTGGTGAGGGAACAAGCCCTTAGCACTTTGCCTGAGGACATGAGGATCTGGTTAGCTGATAGACAGTGTGCTACTTCAGATGAGTTGGGGAAGAAGGGAGAACTATACCTGGCAAGCAGGGCAGCCCTGCACAGGAAAGGACCCCCAGTACTGCTCATGGGTCTAAAGAAACCCATGATGTGCAGCACAGATGGCCCCAACAGAATCTGCCAGTAGCAGGGGAAGCCACTAGTCCAGGTACACATCCAGGAGCTAGGGTTAAATGTTTTGAATGCAACCAATAGGGCCATGTGGCACACAGGTGTCCATGGAGGCAAGGTGGGGAACAAAAGGTGAGGGAGCCAGTAAGTGGGAAAGACAAAATGCCAATAGTAGGTTGTCTTGAGACAACAGGGGTACTAAACTACCATCCTGCAGATGTCCTGAGAGGAAGGATTTGGATGAGACAGTACCGTGTGCTTATGCAGTTATATGCAGTCAGGCTAGGAGACAATCATGTGGGTTTGGTAGCCTGGGGGAGATGCAGACAGACTGCATACTTGCAGCCAGGACTGGTGAGGTGGTTACTTCAGGGAGTGAGCTATGCTGTAGCAGTGAGACTGAAGGTGTGCCACAGCTGCTTGTGGGTACTGATGTTCCCTTGGACAGAGTGACTGCAAAGGTAGAGGTGAGTAGTAGTACCCAGGCTGACAGTGAGGCACCACTGTCAGAGAATGCCAGACTTCCTGTGGAAGGGGAGCTGGGAAGGGTTACAAAGAGAGAGTTGAGACAGGCTCAGCTCTCGGACCTTACATTGCAAGGCCTGAGGCAGGTAGCTAGGTTGGCACCTGATTCTCAAGGAAAAGGGGAATCTGTATACTGGGAAAAAGGGTTACTGTACAGAGAGTGGACCCCTGAGGGAGGGCTAGAAGGCGAGAGAGTACATCAGTTGGTAGAGCCTAGAGCCTACCATCTGTCGCTTCTAGCCATAGCCCATGATATTCCTTTTGCAGGTCATACGGGCATAAAACGTACAAAGAGGTGTATTAGGCAGAACTTCTATTGGCCTGGAATTTCCAGAGATGTAACAGGGTAATGCAGGACCTGTGAGAGTGCCAAAAGGTAGGCAAGGGCAGGAGACAAGATGAGAGATCCTTTGATGCCTTTGCCTGTGACTCAGGAGCCATTTCAGAGGGTAGCTATGGATATTGTGGGTCCTCTGAGTACCCCAAGTTCCACAGGGAAAAAGTATGATTTTCAGCAGGGTAGGTTTCCCAAAAGAAATACTGACTCACAGAGGTGCCAGTTTCATGTCAGACCTGCTGGCTTGTCTGTGGAAGTCCTGTGGGGTGAAGCACATGAAGACCACCCCCTACCATCCCCAGACTAATGGTCTTGTTGAGAGGTTAAGCTCTACAATCAAGTCCATGCTACGGACATTTTCAGATCAGTTTAAAAGGGAGTGGGACAATTATTTGCCCCATCTGTTGTTTGTTTATAGAGAGGTTCCCCAGGAATCCAGTTTTTTCACCCTTTGTGTTGCTGTATGGGTATAGGGTAAGGGGACCTCTAGATTTAATTTGAGATGAGTGGGAAGGTGAGTGCAAGTCTCACAAGGAGTCCATTGTGGCTTATGTCCTAAACCTCAGGACAAGGCTCGGAGAACTCATGGGCTTGGCCCCCTGGAACCTGGCAGAAGCCCAGCAACAGAAAAAGGTGTGGTATGACAGGAATGCTCGAGCTAGAAAGTATGCTGTGTGGCAGCAGGTAATGGTTCTTATTCCTGTCAGACAAAACAAGCTGCAAGCAGCTTGGGAGGGTCCCTACAATGTGGTAAGAAAGGTAAGTAATGTTAACTACATGGTGGTACTGCTAAGCAGATGGCAGGGGCACAAATTGTACCATGTTAATATGATGAAAACTGTACCATGATAGAGAGGCCCTTGTTCTGAGCATTTGCAGTGGATTGCAGGAGGAATCTGAGGGAGATCTGGGGATTGATCTCTTCAGGGAGGCTCGGGTTGACACCTCAGTGGAAGGGGTAGCAGTGTCCCAGCAGCTATCTCCTACCCAGGTTCGAGAAATCCGAGCAGTGTTGCAGGAATTTGGGGACATGTTCACTGGGAAACCAGGGTGCACCCACCTGGGTCAGCACGAGGTGGATACAGGACCCCAAAGGCCTATTAGGCAGGCCCCTTATAGAGTGCCTGAGAGAGTCAAACAGACCCTGAGGGAGGAGGTACAGGAGATGTTGGAACTAGGGGTGATTCAAGAGTCCAACAGTCCCTGGGCCTCCCCAGTCATACTGGTGCCAAAGAAGGATGGCAGCAACAGGTTCTGTGTGGACTACAGGAAATTAAATAGTCACACAGAGTCGGATGCTTACTCCATGCCTAGGACAGATGAGGCCCAGCTGGGTGGGGCTAAGTATCTTACAACCATTGATCTTACCAAGGGTTACTGGCAGGTGCCCTTGACTCCCAGTGATAGAGAGAAGTCAGCCTTTGTGACTCCTTTTGGCTTGTATGAGTTCACAAAGATGCCCTTTGGGATGAAGAATGCCCTAGTGACTTTCCAGAGGCTGGTAGATAATATCCTAGCAGGAGCAGTAGGGTTTGCCCATGCTTAACTAGATGATATTGCCATCTACAACCATTCCTGGCCAGAGCACCTTCAGAATGTCAGGGAGGTGCTGGGCAGACTACAGAGGACAGGGTTGACCATTGATCCGTGCAAATGTCAGGTGGATAGGGCAGAGGTTTCCTACCTGGGACATAGAGTGGGGAGTGGTAAGATAAGGCCAGAACCTGCCAAAGTGGAAGACATTCAGGCATGGCCTGCACCTGTTACTAAAAAGCAGGTGAGGGCATTTTTAGGGACAGCAGGGTACTAAAGAAAGTTCATCCTCAGTTATAGTACCATAGCTGCTCCCCTCACAGACCTGACAGGGAAGAACAGACCAGATGAGGTAGTGTGAACCCCAGCATGTGAGCAGGAATTCCAGAAGCTTAAAGAAGCTTTGGGAGGACCCCCTGTGTTAGCCAGTCCAAATTACAGCAAAGACTTTGTTGTGCAGGTGGATGCTTCAAACCATGGGGTGGGGGCTGTACTTAACCAGATTTCTTCAAAGGGGGAAGAGCACCCAGTGGTTTATCTCAGTTCATAGGCTCCAACCCAGGGAGGAATGCTATGCAGCTGTAGAAAAGGAATGTCTAGCCATAGTGTGGGCATTGCAGAAACTTCAGCCTTACCTTTATGGAAGGAAATTCACTGTTATGACAGATCACGACCCCCTAAAATGGTTAAACAGAGCCAGCCAGCAAAATGCCAAGTTGCTAAGATGGAGCCTAGGATTGCAAGCATATGATATGTCAGTGCAGCACCGCAGTGGGAGTAGCAATGCCAATGCAAATGGGCTCTCAAGACAGGGAATGGGGTAGGTACACTCAGATAGACCTAACCCTCTCAAGCAGCGTTTCTCAAGGGTCACTTGAAAAACTAGCTTGAGTTCTCCGGGGGGGTGGGGGGGTGGGAGAGAAATGTGAAGACTGGTAGAGATGGGTGAAGGCTGCCAGCTTAGCCAGATAGGATTTTATACATAATTCTATCATTTGTAAATATGAATGTTGAATTACAGGCTTTTTTCATAAATGAAAGAATATGCTCTGAAATATTGAACTCAAAACAATGTAGCAACATTGCCCACTGCTGTAAAGAAAGCTAAATCAAGCATTTTTGTCTTGACCATCCAACTCATCAGCACTCTGCCTGTTGTCTTATGTAAGTTATCTTAGACTTGTGTTTTCTTTTAGGGATAGCTAGAAGCTAGAAAGATTAGACTAAGTTTTTTTCTGTGATGTCAGAACTGTACTACTGAATTATTTTAAGTATTTCTGTGTGATCTCTGAACTTTTGACTAGCACTGACTTTGTAGTCGAAAGTATTGTCTTGTGGTTTTAATTATTTATTATTAAATATTTTAAAACCTTTTAACTGTGGATGGTTTGTATAGAGATAAGTTAAGCTCTAGAGTACATTGCATGTATATAAGGATCCTGTACCAAGTCACTCTAATAAGCCTTGAGACTGTTTAGTCATACTACCAATTGGATAATAATCTTGCACAGTAATAATTGGACACCCTTTTAAGGGCCTTTGAGTAGTTGATAAGTATTAGTGGGTGGTGTCAAGTGGAACTACCGTATAGTCTGGGAGAAAGGGGCACAGCTGGAGAAACTGTGCCAGCCTTCCCCAGAAGTGTTTGTGTGGTTGTATACACTCTTATCTCAAAGTGCATATGTGTGTGTGTGTGTGTGTGTGTGTGTGTGTGTGTGCGTGTGCGTGTGTGTGTGTGTCAGCTACTTGGGCAGGGACACAAAACACTGGTTGAACAGAGAGAGTGCTAGAGGTTTTAGCTTGCCCACTAGGCTGAGATCTGGAACCTATAGCTGTGCCAGTGGGGAGTCTTATTGGGGACCTGGAGAGCAAGAGAGCGTCCAGTCCCGGACTGACTGTGATCTCTGTGTGCTCTTCAAGGAAATTGCACTTTACTGTGTGTATTTGTTATCCTTTCCTCATATATGAGACGCCCTCTCTGGAGTTAGTGGTGAGGATTGAGGCTCCTTAATTGCTGGGCCAGGACATGGGCATCACAGAAGGATCCATATATAATAGTGGAGGGGAAATAGGACATCTGAGCCTGATTCCCCTGCTCAAACTCAGCTTGCCTGATTGTACTCCTCCCACTTGTCTTCTCACTAATGATCCTTTGCATGTTCTCTTAATGTTATTATTTTAGTAGGATATGCAGATACTGCCATTACTCTACACACAGAGTCACAGCAGCCCTTGTTGAATGTTTTCTCTGCATCTAAATGCATCAGTAATGCATTTTATGTTCTGATTCCCCCTGAATCATCATTGTTCTGTAATATTGTTGAACATCTGTTGTATCTCCCACACAACTGCACAGCCACTTGATCCATGTCTGTCAATTTTGGTAACATTTTTTTTTTTTGCTATTTTCTTAGCTAATCTGAACATAAACATTTTAAAATTGTGACTTAAAATAGAACTTGGTCTCTATAACCCTGGGTCTGTGGGGTCTTTCCTATTTTTCAGCAGTAAAATTGCCACTGCTTTCCTGCAGCACGAGAGTACATCTGCCCCTTTCAGTTCATTATTAAGCAGTGCCTTCCAAGTTTGCATCAGTTTCTTTCCTTTTACTTCCAAAATTCTGTAGGAAGGCCATCAGTTTCTATGGATTTTCCAGTGAATTGCCACATCACTGTTTTGTTATTCTCTGTCTTTCCTGGCTGTCAGCAGTTGAGCCTCCTCTTCCTCTAACATTGACAAATCTAAATCTTCAGTAGATAATTCCAAGTTCACCTTATCCTAATTTCCCCATTCCTCAAACTTACATATGTGCTTGCAGCATTTCTGAAATGTTTCTTTTATCTCCTTGGTATCTCTAGTTGTTATAGTAGGGACCATAGATTTTATTAAAATTCTTTTTACTTTCTGTTGCTTTAGTCATTGTGCTAACAATTTCTGTGTTCTGGGGTTGACAAAAATAGCTACTTAGCAGCTGTGATTCTGTACTGCTCAAATTTTCTCTGGCACTTGGCAACTGTTCCTCATCCTGTTCAGTAAGATTTCCCTTTTTATTCTGCAGTGATTTAACTTTTGCCACACCTTCAAAACAGCTGTTTCCCGTCTATATTTCGTTTTCCCTTATTTCTGCTATATCTCTAAAACCTATTTCCAGCTTGTCCCAAATGGTAGTTTACCCCTTCAGAGGCAGTTTCTGTCTGCTGTGCCATCTCTTGAATTTAACTGTTACTCATTTCTTAATTTTTCCTTTTTGATAAGTATGTAGAAAGGTGCCAGTGTCTTTCCTTTTCTTTATTGCCCTGCATCTACATCATTATCCTCCCAGGAGCACTGTCAGAAGCAGTTATTGGATGAGTCTTAATACTTAAAATGGATGTGCTCTTATCATATATAGAGTCTGCCCAACCTGGCCCACTTGCTGTATCTTTTGGAATAATATGTAAATTCTGTTTAAGTTCCTGAAGTAATATCCTCCATACAAATGCATTCATATATTTTTTATACTTTTTTTTTAATCTGCCCACTCTAGTTGTAAACTCTCTTCTAGGTCCCTCTGATACCTCCTCACTATTACAAATCAAATTCTAGTCACCACCCGTATTTAAAATGCTGTATTGAAAATGTATTTCACTCAAAATACTTCTCAGCATGAACATCTTTGTTGTAGAAGGAATATAATCACTTGCCAATGCAAGTCTGCTTCTTGCTGTTAATCCCTCATGCTACAAATCTACCATTACTTATCTTTTTTGTTGTTCTTCTGTGACTATTGGAGCCCTTGTCCCTACTAATATAATTGCTCCTTTCTTCATTTGTCCATGATATGCTGCTGCATATCCATCCTGACACCCTTGTTTTATTAATTTCACATTTTCATTCATGTCCATTTGTGTTTCCTGTAGCATTGTTGTTTGCATCTTACACTTCTTTAGGGTAGGTCATTATCCTTTACCTTTTATCTGCCCAGAGGGGGTGTTTACACGCTGGAGGGATAAATTCCTGTCCCAGAGACTCCCTATACTCTGGAACAAGCTACCCATCTATGTCAAGCAAAGTTCTTCATTAGCACTCTTCAAGAAAAATCTTGATGAGTGCATGGGAAATAGGAAGTACACCCCAGGGATCACTTCTGTGTCTCTGCTGGACAGTGGCACAGGAAAATAACTTTCTTGGGTGGCGTAAGCTATGGTACCTTGCTGGCTAGGCTTACGTAGGCCCTTGGGCCGATAGCCTAGTACCTACCTATGAACCTATGTTAATTGACAGTGCAGCCATTCTAACAACTAAATACTAATATCACTAATAATGCATGGCATTTCTTTTGTACATAATATTCCATTTAGCAAGTTGTATAATCATATTTGCAGTTTGACAGGGACGTCTACAGATGAACAACTCCTTATCCCTTTTTGAATGCATGTTACCTTTTTTCAGATATTGGAATTATTAACACATACACATTACAGAGAATTGTATACAATTTAAAAGGAAAAGAAAAAAATGCAACCTTTCCAGTTAAAAGCTAATGCTTCAGTTCTGTGGTAGGTCACACAGGCTTCATCTAACCAAAGGCTGAGGTTATTACTTCTTTTTCCCTCTCTTTCTGTCTAGCAGGGTACAAGGGAATTTACAGGGGTCACTTGAAACATTTGTATACACAGCAGTCTCATCCAAATAGGCAGTCTGAGTCCATTCAATCCAACCACAATTTAATTAGGACAAATGGTGTTCCACCTCTGGCTTTGTGCTTTAATTAAGTGTTAGAAGCATCCAGTCTTCTGTGTTTATTTCAGCCTGCACAGTGACTAGTCTGAAGACAAGTGCTTCAGTGTCCTAGTTTGTAAGCAATGGCCTTATAGTCTGTAAACCCTCTTCCACAGATCCTGCTGGTCAGCTTTTACTCTCTCCTTCCTAGCAGACCCTGACCTTTACTCATACTACTCAGCCTATTTATTGCTCTTATATTTTTCTTCACTTTTCTTCTACACTTGTTATTCTCATTATTTATATCCTCCTCCTCCTGTCTTTAGTGGAACTACATGCCTTCATAGAAGTCACCCTTGGTTGCCCCCCCCCTTCCTTTCTTATTTCTCCTTGCCTGAGACAGTTACTAAACCAGTTTCAGCTCTGATTTAGTAATTGTACACAGTCAACATTGATTCAGTGCACTCAGCTATCTCTTTAGTATGTTTTTATTTTTCTGTAGAAGTGTCCCTGCAAGCAAATAAATATGTATGTAACAGTGAAGTCTGCAGTTTTAACACCAGTCTGTGGGCTATATGTGTATGTAAAGGGTCTGTATTAGAACACCGAACATTCAAAATGTTGAGTGTTCTAATATCGAACCCTACCAGTCGAAAATACTAAACATCGAACATTCAGAACAGTAAAGTTTTTCCTAGGGAAAAAATTTGCTGTTCCAGAACACATACACACAACACAAGCACACCAAACAAACAGCAATCCACACACATACACCTAAACTTTTACACCTAACCCTACACTAAACTATACACACACCACTAACTATCCACTTACCTTAACCCAAACCCTAACCCTAAGGTCCGTCACTATCGCATACTCACCTCACCCGCGCCCTAACCCTAAGTCACCTAACCCACCCTAATCCTCACGTCCACACAATCGCACACATACCTAACCCGCGCCCTAACCCTAACTCACCTAACACTCATGTCCACAAAAATCACACACATACCTAACCCGCACTCAATCGCACACTTACCTGAACCTGACCCGTAACTTTCCACCAGAGCACTGAAAATACAGAAGCAATATAAACGGACAACCAAATTCTTTCCCTAGGAAAAAATTTGGTTTTCTGTTTCTTCAATATTTTCAGCATTCGCTGAAAATGGGTCAGTATTAGAACACTCGACATTTTAAATGTTCGGTGTTCTAATATAGATCCTATGTAAATTATAAATATTATGGCAGCCTACAACAAATAACTTTGCCCACTATAACAGCCTCATTTTCTTAGACCAGCAGTCCCATTGGTCATTTCTCCTTCAACTATGCTCAGTTCATTGTTTTTAGCAGTCCACTGTCTACCTTCCTTAAGTTTATTTCTCTTCTTATGTAACCACTTTTGATTTTTCAGCCAGTATTTTTGTAGAGCTGAACTATTGCATTCTGGCTTACTTTTTCTCATTGTTTTGCTGGTCTGTGGGGGTTGAGGTAGGCTTTTGGACTTTACATTTCAAAGTCAATAGAAACCTCCTTATATATTATCTTGTTGTTCAAAGAGTCAAGTGCAGTTTTTTACTGTTATCACGGTTAGTCAGGTCAGGGTGATATTGGACTTAACTCTCCTACCAAAACTATGTCCTAGAGCAACAAAACCAAGACATTCATCTACTAGCACAGAGGCCTTTTAAACTGCATTGTTCCTTTTACTTTTCTTTCAGCAGACTTGTGGCTGTTTACATTAAGTCACTGATTGTTTTCTCTGTCAAAAACATGATCAAAAACTAGACCTAAAACCAAGCTATAATGGAAAAACACACTTCCAAAATAAAATATTAAAAATTTCTATTAGATAGAATTAAAATATAGGATGTATATTGGGGAGAAGGAAGCATGGTAGTAAGAGTAAGAGGAGATAAGAAGGAAGGGGAAAAGGTGGGTGAATGGGAGTAAAGTGGAGGTGGCAGGTGGTTGTGAATAGAGACAGAGAAGACAGGAAAATGAAGAAATGAGACAGCTGGCTGTGCTGTGATGATCTGTAACTGTAGAAGAAAGAAGAAGAAGATTCACCCCAACCCTGGTCCCCACTTTCCATAAAAATCACTTCTAACCCCAAAATAAACCAAAACCTAATATGTCTTAAAAGCAACACAAGAACACAAACTCACCACTACAAAATTAACTAAAAGACGTATGTTATGTAAAATCAATCCATGACATGCTTGTCTTGCCATACTACTGACATACAATACATGTAGACTGAAACCTGGTTAAAACCTATTAAAAGGATAATGAAATCCCCCCCCAGGATATAAGATACTCCCGAAGGATCCCAAACACACACAAACAAGTATGCAATCAATCATAAAAAAATAAAAACAGCCTGCCCAAACATCCACAGAAACCACCAAAATACACAAGGATACTCTAGAATACTACTCTTAAAATCTTAAGTAGGAAAATCTAAAAAATTACATAATTAACAGCAATTATATACAGCAATTTATATATAACATTGATTGATAGATTGTATCTGATATCCCAACAAATTAGCCATGAAACAACAAAGGAGAATTAAACTTGCCAATGTTAAATTCCACTAGCCCAACTTTTAAATCACTAGCCAATCCTTCAGACAATTATATAACCACCTACTAGACCAACTAACATCAATAAATACACTCAAAATCACATTACATTCAACATTAGATATTCTTACAAACAAGACAACAAAACAAAAAAGTAGGGTGTGCCTGTCAGATACCATAAGTAACATAATACCATATATGGTATTAGAATATAAATAACCTATAAACATATAATTAATATCATCAAAATACAAAATACAAAATTTTAGCAAAGAGATTTTTTCGAATCACACTAAAAAAATATAACTGGAAAATTTATTTGAAAATGACTAGTGATGCTGATGTTTAATAAAATATTTAATCACAGCTTAAATAATAATAAACAACAAGCAGTAATAGAAGAGTGAAGTGCAACCCCGCACCATGGCTGACAAAGGAAATGAAAAAAAATCATAATAAAAAGGGATAAAACCTGGAAAAACTGGTACAAAAATAGAACTCAAAATGCCCTCCAGCAATTTAGATATCTTAGAAACCTTTCAAAACTCCATGTAAAACAGGATAAGCAAACATACTATATCAGCCTATAAGGCAAGCATATAAACAACCCAAAACATTTTTGGTCATTACCAGCTGGTAACTTGAAATCAAGGGGGGGGGGGGCTGCAGGAGACAGCTGAATGGGTGGGGCCCAATGGGAAGGGGTGTGACCAACTAAAAAGGGGTGGAGCTATGCTAAAAACCACAAAAACTGGGACTTTAATATAATACGGTGCCCTGGGTGGCACTGACAAACCATCATTATAAGAGTCCAGTCAAGGCAAAATGAAGTGTAGAAGAAAAACAAATATTTCAATGCATTGGCTACATGACAGCTTACTTAATATCTAGATGGAAACAAAAAGGTTGCGAGGCAAGAAAAAAAAAATTACTTTTTAAATACATTACTGGAATGCCAGTCAAAATCAAGTATAAAAAACAGGCAGCACTTAATTCAAACCACTTCTTGCACTGCAGTTCTAATTATAATTTATATTCAGCTTTACAAAAGTGCCAAGTAACATGCTGAAAGTAGCAATCTCTGTGATACCCCCACTTGTAAAAATGTTTCTTATCCAAAAAAGACCTGCTGCCTGACAACAACTATGCACTTATTTCATGGGGAAAACATGATCAAAGTAAAAAATGAACAGCAAACAAACACGCTCAAGATAAATTGCTTAAAGGATTACTGCACAGGTTATGGACCCCACATGATAGATTGGCATTCTGTTTAGTTTACGGGTAAAGCCTGCAAAGATGACTGCAAGTCTCCAACAAATGTAAAGAGCTTCTGAAAATACTTTAATCCTGTCCTTTAGTACAAATACCATCATATGCATTTCAGTACCTAAGGCTTATACGCTATCTAGTTATGTAAATATTCTCTGCTTGGCAACAACAAAAAGGCTTTCAATGTTGGTAATTCTTTAAAAGTATGCTTTAAAAGCTTACTTGCATCTTACAGTCTCAGACAAGCTTACCTGATTGTCATTAAAGCACTGATACTTAAACACAGAGCAACAGGCATTGCAACAACATGCATTTTCTGAATAAGAAGAAGCATAAATCAACAGTATAAAAATGACAGAAAGCCAGAACATTCTGCAAAATCAAGGACAGATAAAAAGCCACTGTAGTACTTGTGTCTACCCTGGATGGTGGGATACTCTGTACAGTTACACTGCATAACTGCTCCTTACCTTGCTTGGACACATCTAGAGTCACCACATAGGGGAGCAGGGTGCAACAAGTATGTCACAATTTGAAGTATCTCTGGCTGACGGTGATGGCCTTGACACATTTGTCATACCTCTCAGCCTCAGAGCAAGAAATATGGACAAAGGCATCAACAGAAGTGGGACAAATGCCCAAATATAAGGACAGTTTTTTAAATATTGCTCTTATGAACTTAGAAAGATAATAGAATAATAGGGTCTGAAAATCAATGTCTGTCATTATTTAGTGACTTCATTCCTAAATGATTTGTCAGAAAACCATACGTTTTAGGAGGAACAAACCAAAGATAAGAAGCAAACATCTATTCATTCTGCAAAAATCTGGACAGTTGAGAGGTATAGTTCAGCCAGGGCTGTCTGAGTTTGACACCTTTCCCTCCTCACAAAATCATGGTAGAATGGGGCCTCCCCCCTGCAGCTGTTCCAGTGTCCCATTACTTGGCTATTTCACCCATTTACCATAAACACTATAATGTGCATACTGCTTTATTTCTACGATGATTTGGATTTCATTTAAACGTTTTATTTTACACTAACAACAGACATCTGGTAAATAAAGAAATGCAGTCTCACAATGAAAATAGACTTAGCATTAAAACTTATATGCCCTTGAAACTCACATTCATTGAAACAGCTTTGAAACCCACATTCAAAGAAAATACATCTGCCCAAAGATTAACTGTGGACTGTTTTCAAATCATAGGCCCCTTGCACAGGAAACATGCATGTGTTCTTTGATACACCTTCCTGATTGTATTAAATTATATTCCTTCTATAATACAGTGCAGTTGTTAGAGGGTATTTTAAATCTATTGTTTTGAACATTTTTCCAGTAAACAATGAAACAAAATGCATGCACCAATAATGACAAAACTGCCCAGTTCAGAACATTTCTATCATAAAAGTCTACTCAAACCTCTACAATCCACCAGTATCAATAAATATGCCCAATCTCTGAAGAAGTAAAAGTCATCTAAATAATTCCACGTTAAAGAGATATGTAACTAAATGAAGAGGTTGCTGCCAGTAAACAACTTTATATTTCATTGTTTCATCTACAAATAAAGTGCCTTTTGCCCTTTAGGAATAAATTGCCTATGTTACAATAAACAAAATGATAAGCTAGTAATACTGCAATAGGGAATGGATGGCAAACTGATCATCGTTACTAGGTATCTCTACCAGGTTCATTGTTACTAGGTATCTCTACCAAAGAGAACATTCTCAGGACTGCAGCATCTACCCCTTTAAAAGTACAACACAGTACTGTATCAATAATGCATCTATATTCTGTGGGAGTAGAACCCACAGCCTTCTGCATCAAAAGCAAGTATACTACTTGCTGTGCTATTAACAAGGCAAGCAGGTTTAGCATAAGCAGCACTAAACTTCTCTTCAAGCTCTCAGCTCCTTGTAAAATCCACTCAGCACTCAACTGTATCTGTCAACTTTGAAGCACAACAAATGTGGAAAAAGCCAAAATTTATTAGGGTGACAAAAGCCCAAAAACTAGGGACATATTTTAAACATTGCTTGTATAATCTTGGAAAGTTGCTAGAATAAAATGTTACATTACCACCATGCATTTCACTGCCAAACCTTGAACACAGGACCCTGTGCACTACAGTCAGAGAAACATACCACTATACCAAATCAGCTGTTTCATGAAAGACACACTGAAACTTAAATGTGACTTCAGTTCTTACCACAGCTTTCAACCTCTTAGCACAAAACACCTAGACAAAGTCAATAATGGGGGATTACAGCCCCCAAACATATTCAGTGAATTCAGTTCTCACCATAGCTGTCAACCTCTGAGCACAAAAAACCTGGACAAAGCCACTATACAGCCCCAAAAATAGGGACAATTTTCAAATATTGATCATATAAACAGAAAATTGCCAGAATAAAAGGTTTTGTGTTACCATGTACTTTCTGAAGAATATGAAGTCTGAAATTCAAATGCCTGTCATTATACCTCATTTATTAGTTTATGCCAAGTTAAGTGTTGCAACTCTGTTCATGACTATTACAAAACTGTATCGTATAAGTTTAACGTGAAAGTAGTTATGCTAAGCTTACAATAATGTCTGAATTTATAAGACAACAAAAATTATACTGGAAAGGTAATAGCTTTCATCAGAAATAAGAAATACATAAAAGAAGTCAAATAAACCTTAAAAGCAAGTGCATATTGAAAAGGCTTCGGAGTTCAACCCAAAGTTAAAACAACACTCGACTGACTGTTAGCTGTGCTCATATGTCTCAGGAAAATTTGGAACCGTTCAACCCGCCACAGCTCTACCATAAACAAACACCTGCCTTATACACAACTTAAGCACAAAGCCACAAACCACAAGCTTTTTGCATAGCCATATCTCAACTCTATTTATTCACAAATTTCTCCCTTTTCCTTCAGTTTCCAACTTTTTCTCCTCATCTCTCCCCACCACTTCTTCCCACATTCCCACTGTTTTGTCTGATTTTCTGTACTCTACTGCCTTCTTACTGTAAGATCAAGTTAGTATACTATAATTTGACTCAACTGAATATGTCTGTCCATGTCCATCATGGTACAGCACATACCTCAGTCAGTTTATCTTCTTCAGTTCACAAAGAAAGGGTAGGCACACTTTCTTTTCCTCTCTTTGACTGCAAATGCAAGCTGAAAAAATAGTTTTTTTTTCACTTTCAGCAGCAACAGCACCCGAACGCTCGACCTCTTCTCTTCCTAACTCCTAAGGCAAGACAACAAGTACAGTGCTGTGCTAATGGTACTGATTTGGTTATCGCTCTTTTTTGAGAAGAGAGCGAGAACCAATCAGTAACAATCTAGCCATCCATGTCACGTACATGCCTGCAGACGTGGCAGTCCGAACCCCCTTCTAATTTACTGCGCGGTTATACCGCATAGACATCTGGGCACCACACTGATGCCTTTTCATTAATTAGGACTGCCTTTACAGCAGTCAGATAGTGAAATACATTCTAAAAAAATAAAAAAAAAACGGAACTCGACGAGCATGCGCAGTTCGAGTTCCAGGACTTTGAAGACTTGCTCAGAAGCAATACGTTATAGCACAAACAAAGTATTATAATACTTTTTTTTTTATTATGTCAAATGTCAATACCCTTCCATCTTTTTCCTGGGAGGGCTGCAGTCCTGCAGTCCAATGGCACGAGCCGCTCCTGGTCATTACTAAATAAGCTTCTCCACCCTGGCAAGACCACTAGTCTCTCTCCAAAAACAAACAATATGAGAGACTCTGTCCCCACACAGTTTAATTACTACTTCATACAATCAATATTATCTCCCTTAGACACTAACACATATGCCCCCTTATCTACCCCTATCCAATCAAAACCACCACAGCTGTTCAGTTTTAGTCCAGTACCTACTTCGCTTGTAAGGAAGTTGCTCTTAAACTAAAAACTACTACTGCAGTTGTAGACCAACTACCATCAAACTACCTAAAAATGGCTGCCGAAGTCAAAGCCTTCCCTTTGTCCATACTAATTAATAGGTCCATAGCAGAAAGATATATCCTGTGTGATTAGTATCTTAGAATTGTTACTGTTGTGTCCAATGGTATTAATATTGTGCTTTTTTCTTTGTAGATTGTATCTTGTTATATATATGTTATTACATATTAAATAGCATTTTTTTTTGTATTTCTTCCTTTCCATTCCTATAGACATGTTGTACTGTCTTTGTCTTCCATGTATTTCTGATTTGCTCTGTTTACTTTTCTAAATGAAACCTTATATATTACATCTCATTAGTTAATACTTTTCACTGTAAACTGTTTTAGTGTAATGGAGCTTTTCTCCCTGGGCCTCCCCTGAAAATGAGCTGTTGGTCCAGTTGGACGTTCCCGGTAAGTAAATGTAAAATAATAAAATAAATAATAAATCTGTATGGAAAAAATCCTACATCATACCAATGATGGCACATCTACAGAGTTTAATAACTGCAGACCGATAGTGATTCTTGGCCTCCTCTCCAAAATATTAGAGAAATGCGTCCATACACAGCTGATGCAATACCTAACCTCAAATAACCTGCTGTCAGAATCACAACATGGCTTTAGGTCCCAGCACAGCACCAGTACTGCTCTACTACATTTTACCAATTTAATAAACCAACATAGAAATGATGGTCTGCTTGTGTCCACTATGTTCTTGGACTTGTCAAAGACATTTGATACTGTCTCACAGCAGCAACTGCTCGCTTGACTCTCTTCAATAGGACAGTCACAGTACTCCTTGTTGTGGTTTCTTAGTTACCTTTGTGGAAGGCAACAAAGCTATTAAATAGCAAGAAACCTACTCATCCTTTCAACCAGTTACTACAAGTGTCCCTCAGGGCTCTATCCTGGGTATTCTGCTATTTAATATATTTATTAATGACCAACACAGCTCCACTCACAATGCTAGTTTAGCTCAGTATGCAGATGACTCAATATTAATATGTGCAGCCTCAACAATAAATAAGCTCCAAGACATTAGCCAAAAATCTTTTTCCTTTGTTGAAACCTGACTCAAAGAATCAAACCTCCTACTCAACCTTAAGAAAACTAAGTTTATGCTTTTCAACTCAGGAAGTTGCCAAAATTAAAAACAATCTTTTACCATAAAGTCAGCAAATAATACTGTAACTCACAATAAACTTGTAAGCATTATAATAGATGACAGTCTCAAATATGACCACCATATACTGCACACCATTAAATCTACACACCAGAAACTAGGCTTCCTTTATAGGATCAATAGATTCCTTACATATACTGCAAGAAAATCTGTAGCCACCACCTTCTTTAGTACCAGCTGTCTTATATGCCACTCATATCCTAACATAAACAATACTCAAATAAAGAAACTTGCCTCCTGCTACAATACAATAGCTAAATTTGCCACCAGTCGCCCTCGTAGGATCCAACATTGTCTTAGCTTAAAAACAATTAAACTGGCTTGACCTGCACAACCGTCTAACATATTCACAACTGACTACAACACACAAACTCATTCGTCATCCAGGAAAATGCCCTGCACTACAAAACTTTTTACTGCCCTATCCAGCAAGGGAACTCTCTTCTAGTAACAAATTCTTATTACAAGCAAGTCAGATAATGTTGGGGGAGATCCACTCTACTCCCAATGCATTGCTAAACTCTGGAATAGTATCCCGATGCCAGTAAAACTCTCCGACAAACTCGTAGTTTTAAACCACTGCTTAATCAACATCTTAACCAGTCCTGGTCCTGTGCATGCTTATCACAGGGTTAAAACTTTTAAACTCTTCAATACTATCCAAATATTCTCCTTAAACACAATGTTCTTCATCTCTTACTGAAATGGCAAAACAGTTTTTATATGTAACTGCTGTCTGTACAATAGTTGCACGTGTAGTGCACATCTCTAAAATTTTAGAATGTATATGTATAAATGTAACTACTGTTTGTGTATAAATGTAAATAGAAATTTAGCTGTTGATGTTCTTCGTGTTTCACTGTTGCAGTCATCACACTTGGGTTATCTGCCTGCAGGTAGCCCTCAGTCGGCCTGAATACCAGAGTCTTAGGATTTCTGCGTCGGATGCTGTCCCCTCTTCCATGACGTCAGGATGTCAGGGGTATAAAACATGCAGCTGATGCCATTACATCACCTTTTCTTGCCGTGCGGGAGCCCGAAGCAGAAGCAGTTTGCAAGTGCTGGTCGGCTGCTACCTGAAATTTTCGTTGTTCGAGTTTCAGACCTGAAGTCTTCTAAAGCTAAGTACCCCATTGGGGATCCTTTTTTCTTGCTCTAACTGATGTAAGAAGTTAACAATTGTCTTGCCTGTGGAAAGCAAATACCTCACAGAGATTTTCACTCTTACTGCATCACCTGTTTAGGCCCAGACCACTACGTTCTTCGCTGTAGGTTTTGTGCCCTGTTTAATGCCCGAACTATTAGTCGTCAGGCTATCTTTGTTGCTAAATTCTTTCGCTCTCCTTATTCTGAAATGGCTTCGACAAACCATCCAACTACCGATCTTCCGAAAAAATATAAGAATAAAGACCAAGACAGATCGCATAGGCCAGTACTCAGTGAGGCGTCTTCGCAGCCCCTGATACCCGCTTCTACAGATTCGTAGGCCTCTGCTGAGACCCATTCACGTATGACGCGAGATGCTTCTTCGACTATGGAACCTGCAGATGTCTCTACCTTGGATGGGTCCAGAGCCGCTGTGCAGGCACTGGCTTCTGTGGGTATATTCTGACCTTCCAATATTCGTATTAAACCGACTTCTTCATTTGTGATTAAAACTACCGAGTTTCTCAGGCCCAGAGTTCGCACTACTCCTAGGAAACCGACAACTAAAGCACATGCTCAAGCCCCCATGCCACATAAACAAATGCTTAGAAAGGCTGAAGACCTTATAATTTTAATTAGGGGAAGCCAGGCTTCCCCCTCTCTAAGACAAAGGATTGATTTTCCTTCTGATTCTACAGACCGTGAGTCCGATCCCTCTGTTTACCCTATGAGGATTCAGATGCTGAGGATTCCATTCCCTCTGCCTCCCCTCCAGAGAACTTTTCTTTTGGTGAAACCTTGCATACCTTAAGAGAGCATTTCCGCTGGGAATGCCAGGACTACCCACAGTCCAAAAAGAGACTCAGAGAATTCTTAGACTTGCCTCAGCACAGGCCTCTAGCTATACCACCTGTCCTGGATATTATAGATGGTGTCTTCATGGAATCCAGTCTTACTCCTGATACCTTACCACCAGCTCCTAGAAAGCCTGACAGGTACTACAGAGTACCTGACTCACACAAATTTCTTTTTAAGAATCCCACTGTGGATCCAGAGATCTTTTCCCAGGGACCTACTACACCCAAAAATCCTACCCCTTCGGACAGGGATTCTAGAGCTTTAGACAGATGGGGTAAGATGGTATATACCTCTGCAACTCTTGCCATAAGGGCTTTAAATTGCCAATTTCACATGTTGAAGTACCAGTAGCATATTATGGGACTAATTAAACAGAAAATGTTGTTGCTTCCAGATTGTGCAGAGAATGAAGATTCACAAGAGTTAAGGCATTCTGCAAATCAAGTTAGTAAACATACTTTACAGTGTGACTTTTATGCCTTAGAAGCATCTTGCAGGGCTGCTGTCATTGGGTCTGTACTGAGAAGGCATGCTTGGCTGAAGGAACAAACCTTGCCAGACCATTTCAAAGCAAAATTACTAGATGCTGCATTAAACCATTAATGTCTGTTTGGCACAAAAGCAGAAGTAGTTCTTAAAAACATGGAGGAAAAAGCTAAATCTATGCAAGCTGTTACAGATTTCTTACAGGTACAGCCACCTAGATTCAGTAGACATTGGCCTTCAAAAAACTGGTCCTTTCCAGACCCTCACAGGCCTCCTCAGTCCGAGACCAGGGCCAGCGGACCACCAAGACTACAGTATCCGGGTATGCAGAGATCTAAGCAATGGAATGCTCCCACCTCAAAAAACAGGGAGTGAGTGGTAAGCCACCCCCTTATGGAATAAGTTCACAATGACTTGTCTATCATCTTTCCCAGCCATGCCCGAGTACTTGCACCCTCTAGAAGGGAAAACTCGCCCTGAATGCAAAAAATGGGATGTACATTACCCAGGACCAATAAGTCCGAAGCGTTTTATCCCAGGGATACAGATTCTGTTTCCTCTCACTGCCAACCCCAAGAGGGTTGCCAGACCTTCCTTCAAACCAGTGGGCAGGGGCTCAAAAGCAAGTTCTTTCTCTTCTCAGTCTCAGGGCTTTTCAACCTGTTCCAATACAGCAAAGGGGACAGTGTTTCTATTCCAGACTGTTCCTGGTGCCCAGAAAAGAGAGCTCATGGCGCCCTATCCTGGATCTGTCTATTCACAACACCTCCCGGCTGTTCCCAAAATTCAAAATGCTTGCACTTCTACAGCTGATTCCTATGCTAGCCAAGGACTCCTGGCTAGTCACCCTAGACTTAAAAGAAGCTTATCGGCACATCCCCATAAGGGAATCTTGCAGGAAAAATCTATGTTTCAGGGCAGGCTCTGTGCACTATCAGTTCTCTGCACTTCCCATTGGCTTATCTACTGCACCCAGGGTATTCGCAAAGTGCCTGCCTCCAATCATTGCATACTGCAGGCAGAGAAATATTCAAATTCACCCATATTTGGACGATTGCCTGATTTAGGCGGACATTCTGGAATTATTACTTCAGCACCTGGCATTTGTTAAGAGACTTCTAACTTCTCTGGGGTACACTGTCAACGAAAAGAAATCACATCTGGTGCCCATCCAACAGATTGTATTCCTGGGAGCAAGCTTGAACATAACTTCCCAGATGGAATTCCTCAATCCAGAAAAGCAGGTTCATTTGACAAACTACTTCAAACTAATGGCCACCAAGACCCAGCTATCTGAAAAGAAAAATATTGCAAGCCCTAGGGTTCATGGACTCATGCATTCAATTATTTACATATGCAAGACTGCATATGAGGAAACGTCAATGGGACTTAAAAAGACTCTGGTGTCAACACTCTCAGGACTTGGAAACACTGATTCCTATCATTCCTTCTCTAAGGGCAGAGTTCCTTTGGTGGGCAGAGGCTTGCAACCACAACAAGGGACTTCCTTTCACTCAACCCCTCACCGCCCATATCCTGACAACAGGCGCATCAGTCTATGCATGGGGGGCTCACATGGCAGGCAAATGCATTCAAGGCAAATGGAGCCCAGGACAAAATCACCTGCACATCAATAAAAAAGAAATGTTAGCTGTACAGAATGTTCTGACAGCCTTCACATACCTTATCCTTCCAGGGCAACTCTTGATAAAGACAAACACCACCACAGTTATGTGGTACATAAACAAGCAGGGAGGAACACATTCCTCCCCACTATGCAGGTTAGCCATGGCTCTGTGAAACACAGGCTTGAGCAACCAAGCGCACTTGCAAGCTCAGTTCCTGCCAGGCAAACAAAATTCACTGGCAGACGACTTAAGCAGAAATCTACTGGACCCACACGAGTGGAAACTGGAACCCAGCTCATTCAAACTTCTACTCAACAAGTGGGGACCACCAAAGCTGGATCTCTTTGCCTCCCCCCAAAACCATCAATTGAGCAAAATTTACACCAGAAATCCCCACAGCCAAGCATGGCGAGTGGACTCACTATCCTTTACATGGGAAAACCTCTCAATTTATGTCTTTCCCCCTCTGCCCCTACTCTCAAAAGTACTACTCAAGATCAAGCAGGACAGACCAAGGACAATCCTTATTGCACCAGACTGGCCACACCAGCAGTGGTACCCACTCCTATGCAGTTTGATAACAGTGCCAGCCTGACACCTACATCAGACCCCCTCCCTGCAGTCCCAGCAGGAGGGACAGATTTTGCATCCTCAGCTGCAAACTATGAACCTTGCAGCCTGGCTTATTCCCTGAGCACACCACCAGCAACCCTCAGCAAACAGGTGCTGGATGTCACCCTTGAGGCCAGAAGGCCTAGTACTAGGAAATCCTATTCAGAAAAATTTAAAAGATACTGTTCTTGGAGCCAGTCTTTGGGAAATGACACTGCCGTGCCCTCCTTACCTCTAATTCTAGATTACCTAGCAGAGCTGCTCCATAAAGGTCCTTCCTTCTCATCAGTTAAGATTCAGGCCTCTGCCTTCTCAGCTCATTACAATACAGAGCCATCTCTCTTTTCTCATCCTCTGATCCAACAGTTCCTGAGAGGAGCTAACTATTTAAGACCCTCGAGGAGAGCTCCCACCCCTGCCTGGGAAGTTAACTTTGCACTAGAGAAGCTCATGCTTCCCCCTCTTTTGAACCTGCTGTTACAGTAGAGTTAAAATTCCTCTCTTGGAAAACAGCTCAACTTCTAGCCATCACGTCAGCAAGAAGAGTATCTGAGCTACAGGCACTAATGGCTGTGGAACCCTTCCTTATTTTCCAGGCTGACAGGGTCTCCATTAGGACTAACCCATCATTTATGCCCAAGGTGGTATCCAGTGGGGCTTTAAACCAGTCCATCCATTTGCCAACCTTTTTCCGTAATCCTCATAATAAAAGAGGAGAGGATACTGCCACCCCATTGATTAGTTAACTGATCCTCTGTCAAGCAGAGCAAATGAAGTGATCCAGGGGTGTATTTTCTGTTACCCATCCATTCGTCAAAGTTTATCTTGAAGAGTGTTAGTGAGGGGCTCTGCCTGATGTAATTTGGAATTTTGTTCCAAAGCATGGGGAGTCTCTGTGACAGGAATCTATCCCTCCAGCATGTTCTATTTATTGTTGTGGTGAGGTTTAGCTCACTAGATCGCGTGGCTCGCACTGACTTGAATTTCTTTAGGTGGAGCATGTCCATCAATTCTGAGTTGGACATGGCTTTGTAAGTCAAGCAGAGATCACCTCTGAGTAAGCTATATGCCACTGAGTACAGCCAGAGTTTTTTCAGTCAGGCTGCATAGGACATATGTTTGAGACCAGTAATCCTCTTGGTGGGGTACTTTTGTGGTCTTTCTAGCTGTTGGAAGTGTCTTGTGGGGTACATCCCAAATGGGGCATTGTACTCTATGATGGGTCTAATGAGTGATGAGCAGAGGGGCACTATAACCTCTTTATTTCTAGATGCGAACCCTTTAATAATTAGATGGGCCACATAGAAGGATTTCCTAACTACTTTGGCAATATGATTGTCAAAGGAGAGATTACTATCTACCTAGGTCCTCAGATCTCTTCTGTATTAAGGGGGCTGCCACCTAGGTGGTCATTTGTGGATGTTTTGTTTTTCCCAAACGGGATGACTGTGCATTTTTTGGCATTTAGCTTGAAGCCATGACTTTGACAACAGGTGTCCGTCTCAGTAAGGCCCTTTTGGAGGATGTCCATGTCGGTTGGAGAGTCAGTTATGGCTCCCAGTTTGCAGTCATTGGTGAACTTGGTTAGCCATAGTCCTCCTGTGTTTGCCTGTACTTCTGAGAAGTATATGCTGAACAGTAGGGGTCCCAGGACCGAGCCTTGCGGGACACCACTTGTGACTGGTTTAGAGTCGGACCTGGAGCCCGCTATTCTTACCGTGTGAGTTCTGTCTGTAAGCCAGTTGGCAACCCATCTCATGACGTAGGGGTTTATGTTCAGGCTGGTGAGTTTTTCTGTAATACCCAAGTGGGGAATGGTGTTGAAAGCCTTGGCGAGGTCAAGGTAGGCTGTGTGAACCACCTTTCCCTCGTCTATGGCCTTGGTGACTGTCTCAAAGAAGTCAACCAGGTTTAGTAGGCATGAGCTACGCTTAACAAAGCCGAACTGGGTCAGGTCAAGTGTTTCGAGGTTCCCAATGTCTTTGTTAATGAGTTCCATGATGATGCGCTCCATAGCCTTGCAGAGAGGCTAGTCAGGCTTATGGGGCGGTAGTTACCAGGGTCAGTTGTGGCCCCTCCTTTGTGGAGAGGAATAACCATTGCTGTGCGCCATTCTATGGGCATGTAGCCTGTGGAGAGGCTGAGGTTGAACAGCGTGTTTAGGTAGGGGGTTAGTATGGTCTGTAGTTCATGCAAGACGCAGCCTGGGACACCATCTGGTCCCATTGACGCTGTGTTTTTGGCTTTTGAAAGGGCTGTTTTCACCTGTGCATCTGTGATTTTTGGGACACTACACTTTTCCGGTATTGTTGTGGGCCCTTTTGGAGGTGAGAGGGGGGTGAAGGTTGCACTGAATCTATCTGCCAGGATGTTGGCAATATCAGTAGGTTCAGTATATTTTGTGCTATTTTGCACTAGTTCAGTGCATATCTGTGAGTTGCCACTTAGATTCTTAACATAGCTAAAGAAGGCTTTGTGGTTATCTTTTGAATCCCTGGCTATTTTTCTTTCGAAGTTAGCCTTGGATGATTTCATGAGGGACCTCAGTTTCTTAATGATACTGATCAGGGATGTCTTTCCTTCTTGGGATTTGCTTTTTTTCTGAACTAGTTTCCTCCTTCTATTGTATAGCCTGTTTATTGCAGGGGTCCACCAAACTGGTTTCCTTCTCTAAGAGGAGTGAGTCTTGGTTTTGCTAGGGATGGCACGATCCATGCATCCTTGTAGGTGCTCATAGAGTGCATTTGTAAAGGTTTCTGCATCTTGGGCAACGTTATCCTTTAGCGTGGGGACTGTGAAACTTACCACCTCTGTCTTAAGTAAGCTGATGTTTGATTTAGAAATGTTTTTTACTGTGGTTTCCTTAGTTGGGGTGTGGACATTCAGAGTGATTAGTTTATGGTCTGATCTAACCAGTGACTGGTTGACCTCCGGTGTGGAACACCTGTCGCCCATGTTGGTGATGACCAGGTCCAATATGTTTTCACCTCTGGTAGGGGAGTTTACCAGCTGATCCAGGGCATTTGAGTTGATGAATTCCAGAAAGCACTGGGCCTGGGAATTTGTACTCGAGTAGTTTTCCCAATGAATGGTAGGGTAATTGAAATTGCCCAATATCAGGGCATTTGGTAGGACCTTCATGTTTTCCGGTGTCTCCAGAAAGGTGGAGTGGTGGTCCTGGGTCATGGAGGGTGATTTGTAGTAGGCCACAATTTGCATTGCAGATTTGCCCAATGTTAGTTGCACATGGATGATCTCAGAGGTATCATGCTGTGCCACTAACCTGGAGGTGTAGGTATCCTTGATGAATATGGATACACCCCCTCCTTTTGTGTTTCGGTCCATGTTCTGTGGCCGAAACGTGTGGTATGAGTTGTAGCCCGGTAGTGCTGGGGTGCTCTCTGGATCCTTGAACCAGGTTTCAGTTACTACACAAATGTCGACATTCTCCATACTGAGGAGTGCTTTGAGCGCGTGCATTTTGAGATTTAAACTCCTGGTGTTGAGTAGCATAACTCTCAGTTTTTTGTTAATTGTGCTGTTTATGGAAGTGGGTTTGACTTTTGAGCCTTGCCTAAAAAAGGCACTATGGGGGCAGCAAGAGCCTTGGCCAGTATTCAAAAGCCTAGGGGTGACAGGTGCAAGCCGTCTCTTGCGAAACAATGCAGCTTGTCGAGCATGTCGTCCCAGGCTGACAGACACTGGATCACCTTTGGAAAGACACCAGAAGCTTAGCCAATTGTTGAAATTGATCATTTTTTCTTTATACTGAGGTATCATTCTTGGTGAGGGCAGGATGCTACTCAGGGTTAGGGTCATACCATCCTGGGCTACATGATCAGAGAGCTCTTCCATGTCTCTTTTCATGTAGTCCAGGGAGGTACGTCTCAGGTCATTCACACCAACATGAACAATGACAGAGTCATATTTGTACTTGTTCTGGAGTGACATGAGTGCTTGTGTGGTGGATTCTGGCTCCCGACAGGCAGCTAACAGTATCCTTCTGCTTATCCAGCCTATTGAGTGGGACATCAGTGTGCCTGACTATAGAGTCACCTATTACTAGTGTGTTCGGTTGTTATTTCGCCTTAAGGGCTGTGATTGTGCGGCACACTGATTTTGTGTTTTATGTGTTGCCTTGTTTGTGACGGGAAGTGCAGGTTGTTTGGGTGTCTGCTTTGGAGGTCTCTGATGCTTTTGCAGGTTTTTATTTAGAGCCTCCAAGTATGATTTTGTGTATTTATATGTATTTTTTGCCAGTGCTGTTTTAGTAGGTCTGTATGCGGCTGGGGTTGTTGTGCAAGTGTTAACCTTCTCCTCTTGACTGTCTGTTCCAGTCTTGAGTGGAGACAGCTTAGCTTCCAGTTTGGCTGTATAATTGCATCTCTCGCATATGTTAGTGTTTTGTGGTAGGAGGAGAGGGTTGTCTGTGTACATGAGGCAGTTGTAACATTGCCTCATGATACCCAGATTCACCAGCTGGACTGCAGAGTGCACCTGAAGTTGCACTTTGGTCATGCCTGAATAGTAGGGTGAGCTGCTTAGTCACTTGGTTGGTGAGGGGTGAATAAAGAGCCTTGCCCTGCTGGGCAATCAGTGTCAGGGTATATTAGTGTTTGCTATTAGGTCTGAGCAAGTGCTGGGCTGTAAGATGCTTTTTTGAGTGCTTAGGTTGAGAGTTAGACTAGTTTCAAGGGAAAAACTGAAGAGGAGACTTAGTGGAGCTGGGAATAATTTAACCGTAGCTAACTGGCACTGCCCGGTGCGCAAAACCTTGCAAACACGGTTTTTGTAGTAGGGAAATGAAAGATATAAATTAGCCCAAAATGGCCAATAAACTACTAACTTTTGGGCTGGAACCACTCCTCCAGGGACAGATAGGCTGCTCAAAGCTCCTCTCTCTCACAGGTGAACAGGGAAACTTCCTTCTATCCAAGTAAGGTATGGGCAACTCAGAAAGTAGTATCACAGCCCTGAATTCAGCACTAGCCTGAAAACTAGACTATACTAGCTTAGAAAGGCGGGAAACAAGGATTTTTTTTTTTTGAAAAGATAAGGCAAAAACAGTAAAGATACACTTAAAACATCTTTAAATGACTACAAACGATCAGAAAAGGTTTTCACACTTTAGTGTGTAGCTTACAACAGTTAAACAAAATATTTAAACAAAAAACAACTTTTTAAAAGTGCAGGCAGTCAAATAAGTACAATATGTGAAAAAAACAAGCTTTTAAATCACAATAAACGCTGGAAAATCTGCATTTAGGCAGAAAACAGTTAAGTACAGCAAGAAAGTACAGAAAACTGATACTTAATCACGCCAAAGTGTCTCTCCTATGATAGAAGGCTTGTATCAGTTTAAGGCTTTCTAGTGCTATCAGTAGGTTAGTTACAAGAAAGATGGGAAACAAGCACAGATGTGGTCTTTTATACTAGAAAGTTGAAAGAGATGGACAAATGGTGAACAAACTTTCCGGGCCAAGAACCTCTCCTCTCATGGTAGACAGGCTACCTAGTGCTTACCACTCCGACTGATAAGCTAGAAGGCTTTCCTGCAACACAGAAAGGCTTGCGGGGCTCAGAAGCTTACCAACAGTCCTGGATACAGCAACTCTGTATCTGGACTAGGCTAGTTACAGGAAAGGTGGGAAACAAGTGCAAGTGCAGCTTTTAAACCAGAACGTTGAAAGAGATGGAAAAAACTGCCCAAACGGCCAATAGCTACAATTTCTGGGCCAGGAACCACTCCTCTTGTGGTAGATATGCTACCTAATGCTTACTACTCCCACTGCTAAGCTAGAAGACTTCCCTCCAACACAGAGAGGCTTGGGGGGCTCAGAAGCTGAGTCCTGGAAAACAGCAAATCTTTACCTGCACTAGACTAGTTACAGGAAAGGTGGTGAACAAGTACAAACCTAGGCTTTTAAGCCAGCAAGTTGAAAGAGATGGAAAACTGCACAAACAGCCAAATAAACTACAATTTCTGGGCCAAAACTCACTCTTCCTGTGGAGTTCAGGCTACCTAGTGCTTACCACTCCCACTGATAAGCTAGAAGGCTTTCCTCCAACACAGAAAGGCTTGGGGGCTCAGAAGCTTACTAACAATCCTGGATACAGCAACTCTGTAACCGGACTAGACTAGTTATAGGAAAGGCGGGAAACAGGCACAAGTGTGGCTTTCAAACCAGAAAGTTGAAAGAGATGGAAAAAAAAACTGCTCAAACAGCCAATAGCTACAAATTCTGGGCCAGGGACCACTCCTCTTATTGTAGATAGGCTACCTGATGCTTACCACTCCCACTGATAAGCTAGAAGGCTTCCCTCCAACACGGAAAGGCTTGGGGGGCTCAGAAGCTTACAAAGAGTCCTGGATACAGCAAATCTGTACCTGGACTAGACTAGTAACAGGAAATGTACTTGTTGTAAATTTAGCAGCTTTGTTATAGCATTGTTCAAGTTTTGATTTTTGTGGTGCCTGAAGGTTAGTAAGGATGGGAACACCATTAAGAAGTGTGGGGAGAAGATAAGTAGTGACAAGTATAATTTTAGTTGCATCAGTGAGAAAGGTTTTGGCTCTATGAAGCATGCCTTTTTTTGATTTTTTGTAATGCAGTTTTTTTTATATGCAGGTCAAATTTAAGATTATCATCCCTGATAATTTGCTATGAGAAGAGACTTCAGTGGTCGCATTTTTCAGAGAGAGGACTGTAAATCTTGTTTTTTTTTCATAGGAGAAGGATTTGGGGGAAAAGAAGTAGTATTTTTTTCTTTGTTTTAGAGTGGAGTATGAGTTTGGAGTTACAAAGCCATGTTTCAGTTTCTGTTAAAGCTTTCTGAGTAATTTGTTTGGAGGTGTGCATATTGTCAGATGTGCAAATGAGTAAGGAGCCATTTGCATACTGTATTAGGGAGGCCTGTTATGTGGGTATGCGGAGGGTGTTTGTGAGAAGGTTAAAGAGGAAGAGGGACCAAGGCTAGAGCCTTGTGGTACACCAATGGTGACTGGGAGGTATGGAAAGAGGGTGGAGTGCTATTTTACTAACTGATATTTACTGGATAGGTAGCTTCTGAACCAAGAGAGACCTAGTGAGGACATATGGAGTAGATGTTTTCTGTGACAAACTGTTGAAGACTTTAGGCAAGTCTAGAAATAAGGAAGAGACTTTTGTTTGCCATTATCTCTAGCTGTATTGATAGTATAGTCCGTATAGGTTAGAAGTGCGTTATTAGTACTATGGGAAGAACAGAAGGCATTTTTATGTGGGGGATAGGAGTCCGTCTTGCAGTAGCTAGTTTAGGAATTGTTTTTGAATACATTTTTCAATTACTTTGGAGAGGGGGGATAAGATTGCTATAGATCTAAAGTTAGTAATGTCTGTTGAATTTCCCTCTTTGTGCAGAGGGGATAATTTGTGCCTTTTTCCAGAGAGAGGGAATGTGAGATTCTTGGATTGGCCTATTTAGAATGATTTAGACAGTGTAGGCAATGCTAGCGGCTGCTATTTTAAAGAATTCTCTTGGAAGGTCATCGGCTGAAGTAGAGCATAGTTTGAGTTTGCTTAAGAGTAGTTTTATACAGAAAGTGGGCACAGGTTTGAAGGTGAAAGTGGATGTGATGATACATGGCTGCTGTGCAGGGTTAGGATCGGATTTTGGGGAATCCTTGGTTAGACATCCTATACTATCTTTGAAATAAGAATTTAATTTGTATTATGGTTTCGAGTGATAAGTTTTTGGGAGAGGGGTTAGAGCTGAATTTATGTCTGGGATGCAAAATTTCTTTAATGGCTATCCAGATTTTTTGAGGAGTTTTTACAATTATTCTGAAAATTATTATAGTATTTTTTGTCTTCATTAATTTGCTTTTTAGTATGATAGCAAAGCATTCTGAAGTTTTCAATATTTTATAGTGTTTTGTATTTGTGTTTTGTATTCTCTCCATGCTTTTTCTCTATCCTGCACTAGCATTCTACTCTTTTTGGATAGCCAAATTGCATTATTTGTTTTTAGTCTCTTCCTTCTAGGTTATACAAAGATATTTAGGATATTTAGGAAAGTTGTACTGAATTCATCTACAGCATCAGCTAGGGGGAAGATTTTTAATAACAGACTTAAAACAACTTTGCACATAAAATATAAAAAAAAAAAAAAAACTAGCGCTTTCAGAAAGTATCCTTCATCATATCCTATTAATACAAACCGGTTAAACTTATTTTTAATAATAGGATCTGATGAAGAATACATTCTGAAACTGCTAGTCCATATTTTTTTTTTATATTTTATGTGCAAAGTTGTTTTAAGTCCATTATTAAAGCTGATTTTATCACAGCATTTGGTGGACAGCATTTGGTGGATGTTCTTCGGCGTGGTGGCTAACGTGGTTGTTATTTTTGCTATTGGACTATTTGTTTACCACGTACAGCCTTTGATTTTCTTCATCCTGTTCTGCTTGTTGTATAGCTATATTGTTACCAGAAGGAATGTACAGAAAAGTAATGCATATTTGTTTAAAATTGTTTCATTTCAGGAAAGTAATAAGAAGCCATGCTAAATTGAATTCTGGTATTGGTTTGTTATAAGGGGAAATATGATGGTAGTTGGGAAACAGTAAAGCAATACCACCACTTTTCCTCTTTATTCAGTTATAGCAATTGATATTATAACCAGGCGATGTAATTTTGGAGTTGTTTATGCTGGGTTTAAGCCAAAATATCAGACTTGTGTTAGGCAATCTAGGCATGTAGTTCAGCAATTCTGTTTCTTATGCTTCCAACGTTTATGACAGAAAAGTTAAACTACTGGAGTTGGGGATTGACCATTGTAGGGTTAGAGTAGTGTGTGGAAGAGAATTGTCCTCATAATCATTATGATAGGTGGGGCCAGGGTTAGTGTGAATATCTCCTCCTAGAAGGATTTTAGTATATTGGGGAGTTATTCAAACTTGTTTTAGGAGAGTATTTTTGCACTTAATTTTACTTTGGTTTGAGTTGAAATAGAGTTAATCAGTCTGTCTGCGGAGTAAAGGTGAGGGGTGTCATTAAATAGGCTTGGTGGAATGTGTGGAGAGTGTAGGGAAGAAGTATAAATAGGTGGTTGGGACAGAGTTGGAGATATGTTGAGAGCCGTTAGTCAAGGTAGGATGAAAATGGCCCAGTAGCAGGAGAAGAATAGAGGATAAGCTGAGGAGTAACATGATTAAGTAAAGGGATATGTGTGCTGTAGTTGACAGGCAGTGGGGAAGTAGGGATCAAGAAGGAAAAGAAGTTGCAAAGTAGAAGGATATTTAGTGGTGGTGGAGTCTGAAAGCTGACAGAGGGTAGGTAGGAAAGAAATATTTTATATGAAGGAAGAGCATTAGGTTGTCCTAGTAACTTCTCTGGAATGTAAGGAATAGAGGGGTGTTAAATGAGGCTAGAGTATGAGAATGCAAGTACAATAGGAAGAAGTGAGGGTTCATTTGGGAAAAGTTGAAGGTACAGTGTAGATGATCCGCGGTGGTACAGCAGTAGCTTTGTTACCTCACACCAAGAGGTTCTCCTGTTCGATTCACGGCTGGAGTGCCTTCTGTGTGGAGTCTGCACATCCTCCCTGCAGTTGAGTGGCCTCTGAAAGACGTGCGTGAATGGGCATGCCTTTGCTGAAGGTTGGGCATTGGGCTGGCAACCCAGCACCATAAAAATCAACTGCCAATCATTAGGAGACCAGAGTTCCGCTGTGGCAACCCCTAACCGGGAAAAGCCGAAAAGACAAACAAACAAGAAGGTACAATGTAGAATAAATAGGCGCTGTTAGGGAGGGGTGTGTCTATGAATGTATATAGTGTAAAGCAGTATGGGAGGGAGAAAGATAGTTGGGAATTGTGCTAAAAGATTAAATGGAAGTTGGGAATTGCATATAAAGAAACAGGAGTGTTTGTATGATAGTAAGATTGTTTGTAAGGGTTAGGGAATAGGAGTCACAAGTGTAATGTGTGTCTGTAGGAAGTTTAATAGTAGAGAAAGGAGGAGTAGGTAGCGGGGTTCCACCCTCAGGTCAAATTATACAGAGAGTAATCTATTTATAGCCAATACAAAGCAACTAGCAGAGAGGTTCAAAGTAGAACATGTTTTCTTTTATTTTCTGAATGCACAAACCTGTCAGCCAGGAAGACTAAGCAACTGACATATACGGTCTAATCCGTTAGTCAAGAGAAAGAACAGTGGGCAATTTAGTAAGTGGTCCTTGTTTTGGAATTGGCCTTTGTGGCAGTGCTAAGGTTGGATGTAGTTACCACAGGCTCTGAAAGGAAAGAAAGAGAAAAACTATACTAAACTATCATATTATATTGAGGCAGTAAATTTAATACTTAATCTGATGTCATTTTCATTCATTCCTCAGCTGATGGGTTTGGATCTGAGACTCAGATCTGACTTGGCCACTTCTTCCAGATCATCCGAGCCTAGAACTCTTGAGCTCCTCCCTTTACCCACAATGCCCCTCCAACCTAACATACCCCAAATCGATTTTGCTGCCATTAGGTGTCAGATGCGGATTCCTAGCTCTTGAGCAATTTTGGTATAATCTTTTGATTTTTCCTTCTAGTTGGTATTTGTGAGTTATTAAAATTTTGGTATTTTGCCTTTCTTCTTCCACCCTCCCACAATTTATTGTTTTAGCATCCCTCCTTATCTTTTTTACTGCTAAGTTATCTTTTGCAGTATTTCTTTAGTTATCATTGCTGATATTCTTTCGTACTCCTTTGAGTAATTACTTAGCTTGTTGGTAGTTTCTTCCTAATATTCCTTTCTCTTGCCTAAAAAAAAAAAAAAATGGTTTGTTTGTTATACATAGATAAGTGGATACTTTTCCGTTATCGGGGCAACACTGTTAACGCAATCGTTCAGCTGTAATCCAGTTCCTTAACATGTCTGTTAACCACTTGTCTGTACAAATTATTTGTTGTAATAATTTATTTGTAAAAAATAGAAGTTATTTTAAATTGTACACACATCTGGTTAACAGACATGTTAAGGTCCAAGATTACAGCTGAACGATCGCGTTTAAAGTGTTGCCCTGCTAAGTTACAAAGACAGAAAGTAAAAAAATAAAGAAATACTTCCAATTCAGATAACTTGATGAAGATGTACTCATGCTGAATATATTTCATCAGATGGATTTTACTTCTCCTTGGGGGGTGTGAAATGATGTTTAAAATACAGGGAAATGGCTATGTATGTTTGCCGTGAAGTGCTTACAACACACAACTTGTTAAGATTCGGCTTGGACTTGAAGTAATTATGTAAACCCCTCATAAAATAACAAAATATTAGTACATCCCAACAGCGGTCATTTCCATTGTCAGCGATGCCTTGCTAAATCAGTGGCTGATGCTTTAAAAAAAAAAAACACTTTACTGTTTCATGATTCTGATCGCATGCTCGCAGCCGGAAGATGCCAACTAAGTATAATTGCAGATTTGGATTTTTTTTACTATTCTGTTATCAGGCAAACAGTGTTGATGCAGCTGCTGAGCTCTGAATCCACTGTCAAACCATGCATTTTTGATGTTAATGTTACCAGGCATGTATCAAATAATTACATGGATAATATTTAAAAAAAGAAGCTGTAACCACTACATTTTACATGCACTACCCTTCTTTCTGTCTTAAATGCATCCTTGAGGTTGATCGCCCACACTGCGTAAGGTACCCCATGGTTCAGACATAGCTATTAGGAGACATGCTTGGATGCACTTCTGTGATCTTTCAGAACCATTTAAGTCTTCATCAGTGCCCCTTTGACAGATCTTCTCTTTTTGGCCCCAAGGTTAAGGACACACTCTCCAGGTGTGAACAAGAGGGAAAGACTCTCTCTGCTGTGAGTGTATGTTTTTCTGTACCTCAAAGGCCCTTCTGTAGGAACCAATGAGGTGGCAGAAAGATGTGGTTTTAGAAGTCCTATGGTCCTTTCCAGGATTCATGTGGAGATAGTTCCCCCAGGGGCAGTAGGGGGGGAACTCAAATGGAAGGTGCTAGCCTTGCAGTAGATGTGGTGTGCAAAACCAGGGATCTAGAGATTCTTTCTCAAGTAGGCCCTATCAGTGCTCCTAAAAGGAGACCTGACTGTCCCTCACTGCAGACAGTCAGGGATCATTCATCCCTGTACCAGAAGCCTGACTAGCCTTCACAGAAGATTCGTGGGTGAGAGGGTTATATCCAGAGGTTATACTATGCCATTTCTCTTAGCTCCTCCCACAGTTCTGAAGAAAGTCCCTTGAATTTTTAGCTTCAGTCTTTAATGAAGGAGCTAGTTTTTCAACAATTTGACTTCAGTTGGCTGCCATTTCTAATTTATACATGAGTGAAAATAACTCTACATTAGCCTCTTCTGAATTATGCAAAAGGCCTTTCTCAAGGCAGTGTTAGACTGCCATGCAAAGATTCTTCTCCTTCTTGGGATTTAAATATAATGTCTCAGGCTTTAACTCAGTCTCCATTTGAACTTTTACCCAAAGCTGACTTAAAATTTTTATTTTGGATATTATGTCAGCTAGAAGAGTATCTGAATTCCAGGCTCTGTCTTCAAAACCTCCTTATGTTGACTTTTCACAGGGTCATGAATGTCTTTGCTAACTAATCCATCCTTTTTACCTGTGGTTGATTCTGAGTCATATATTAACCAGGTCATTAATCTCCCAGTTTTCTTTGCAGTTTTTCAAACAAAGGAAGAGTACATGTTAAACCTGATGGATGTGCACAGACAACTTTGTTTCTATCACCATAGAACCAGGGACTGTAGGAAATCTGGCCATTTTTTTGTTTCCTTTTCTCCTACCATACTAGGCAATCCATTATTTAAAGTTACATTGGTCAAATGGTTTATTAATTGTATAACCTTTGTCTGTAGTAAATTGGGTTTATCTTTATTAAAATCTCCTAAGGCTCATTATACAAAATCAATGGCAATTTCTTCAACTTTTTGGTCCAGCGCATCTTTAGATATTTGCGCAGCTGCAACTTGGGCTAATCCACACACTTCCATTGCCCATTTCAAGCTGAATTTGATTTCTAGGAACAGAACAGAATTTGGCTCAGCAGTGCTCCAGAATATCCTTCTTTGGGGGCTCCCAAGGTTGTAGTAGCTGAGGACTGTGTCCCATCAGTTCAGGAATTAATGAAAATGACAAGATCAGATTAAAAGGTTATATAATTACCATAACTTTAAATCTGTCTTGTTTATTTTCATTATTCCTCAACTTCCCACCCACCTGCCCCCTCCTTATTTGCTTCTGGAGAATTCTAAGACTACCTGCCCCCTCCTTATGTGGTTTTAGAGAATCCTAAGAACGTGTAGAAAAAATTTTTCCTTACTAGAGCTTCAGCTTCCCTTTTCCTATTCTACATCTGTTTGTTCTGTTATTGGTTGTCCTTTTACATCTAGGGCAACAGACTCGATCAGAGGTATGTTAGGTTGGAGGGGTATTATGGGTAAAAGGATGAGCTTGAGAGTTCTAGGATCCAGTGACCTGGAAGAAGCAGCTGAGTCGGATCAGAGTCTCCGATCCAAATCTATCAATTGAGGAAAACTAATGGACAACACAGGTGGGACGTTATGGTGAGTACATAATTTTTTTATTATGAAAAGAGATGAGGGAAGGACCACAGTGAGTTAGAGCAAGAGTATATGGGAAAAGTATAAGAATAGAGAGAGTTGGTAAAAAAAGTTTATGAATGTAAGATGAAAATAGGTTAGCAGGATGCATACTGATAGAGAACCACAGTAATACAGTATATATAGAGAGCTGTATAGAATAAGTTATCCTAACATAGCACTATATAAAACCAAGGGATTAACTAATATATCAGAAAATAGTTGTTGTGTCTTTCGGCTTTTCCCGGTTAAGGATCGCCACAGCGGAACTCCGGTCCGCTAATGATTGGTAGTTGATTTTTATGTGCCGAGTTACCAGCACTGGCGCACAACCTTCAACAAAGGTACGCCTATTCACGCATGTCTCCACGCAGAAGACGCTGTCTGAGAATCAAACCAGACAGCGTCTTACTTTGAGACGACAACACTACCGCAGCACCACCACCGCGGGTTATATCATATCAAAAAATAGTATATATCAAAATACCAGAAATTGGCATTAAATTAAAGGGCACTCACTCAACATACATAAAGCTTATATGACTTGAATGAAATTAATACAAATACAACACACTAACCAAGGTCTGGTCATTGTTCTCCACAGTCTTAGAACAAATATAATTGTAATAACATATGACACATGCTTCCACTGTGAGGAAGTTGGTGACTGAGTGAAAGGGGAGAGAATAGCGAGATGTTATTTTGCAATACATTCTACTACAGTGACCCACTCACCCTCAGGTCAAATGATAACAGAGTCCAGTCTAGTTTATAGCCAAAACAAAGCAATTAGCAGAGAGGTAAAATGCAGAACAGGTTTCCTTTCATTTCCTGAATGCAGAAACTAGTCAGCCAGGAAGACTAAGCAACTAGCATCTACAGTGTAATCTATTGGTCAGGAGAAAGGATGGTGGCCAGCTTAGGAAGTGGTCTTTAGAGGTCAAGGACAGCTCTGTTAGAGTTGGTGGAATGTTAAAAACTAATTTCCAGCACAAGCAGGCATGTATTTGACTAAGTTAAGTTAATACACAGCAAGGTTCTTTAAGTTAACTTTGCAT